>NW_007737108.1:42788-48283 GCF_000696425.1 Galeopterus variegatus
TGTTTTTATAAATCAAAAATGATCGAATATTTGAGGAACAGTTGTTTTGGGATTCTCTGAAAATCAAACCAGTTGAAAAAATCAGCTTGCAAGTCAACCGTTATTTATTTAAGATAAAGTTCAGATAGTGTCAACTTGCTGAAACTGCAGTAACATGATATCTTGATCTAGAAAGCCTGAAATCATATGAAGGTAGGATTGAAAATTATCTTTAAAATTTGATTGTCTAATCTGTTAAATTATAGATGAGGTCATACAAGTTAAGTGCTTTTATCTGCAATCACACAGACGTGTAGCAATAAAGCAAAAGTAAAAAGTACACCACCTTCATACTTTTTCATAAAATAAATAGTATGGTACATATTATTATCCACAGAGCTTCCATGGACCACCAACTCACCAAATAATTCAGTGTAACATAGTTGCTAAGTTTATCTGTACATACCCTGTTCAATAAATTGTCATAGGTGAAAAGAGATTGAACCAACTTTTTCACAATTTAATGAACTGAATTCTGAAAGTTAGTATCCTCAGAGACATATTAGGATTTTTAAAGGCAAAAATAAAAGTCCAATGACTATACAATTAACAACAATTTATTATATAATTTCAAGTAGCAGTAGAGGATTTTGAATGTTGCCAACATAAAGAAATGAGGTTATTGAATATTGTAAATATGTAACCAAATATTACTTTGTACCCCATAAATATATGGAACTATTAGGTGTCGTGGAGAAAAAATAAAAAGAAAAAATACAAAAAAAAATAACTGTATTCGTAAAAGCATAGGTATGATTAATGACTGTATAGATAATTTAGGCTTACATATTAAAACAATTACATTTGAGATACTGTTGCAAAAAATCAATAAGCATGTGTACATGTTGCATATATGTGGGTAGGACAGATAGGGAAAAGTATCACCTAAAACATTTGTCCTGTAGTGAGTTATTTGAGACTTGGGAGCCAAGGGAGATGACATATAGTTGCATTTGAAGATTGGAAAGATTTTCACCTATGCAAAGCTTGAATTTGAAGTATACTAAAGAGTTGTAGTTAATAATATGGATTTTGGAGACAGATATTTAGATTCACTTCCTGGATTAGCAACTTCTGCAATAAATTATTAAAATATTCTGTTTTATTTCATAATCTTTAAAACAGGGATAATATCTACCTCAGAGACTGGTGAAGATTAAATGAGTTAATATAAGTAATGAAACACTGAACAGGGTCTGGAATATAGTAGTTTCTTGATATTTTATTAATTTAGTTTTATTGAATTATAACACATAAAAAGTATAAAAGCCCTTAAGTGTAGAACTCAATAAGTTATAACAACCTCAGCATTAACATGTACCCATCATCCAGAAATAGATCCAGAAATAGATCAAGGCCAACACAAAAGACTCCTTTATTTTTTAGTTAACTTCTTGCAACTTTTTTCTCAATAAGTTATAACAACCTCAGCATTAACATGTACCCATCATCCAGAAATAGATCCAGGAATAGATCAAGGCCAACACAAAAGACTCCTTTATTTTTTAGTTAACTTCTTGCAACTTTTTTTCTAACTTGATTTCACTATGATTAGAGATCATAGCCATATATTTAAAATATGTAGGGCACTTTACAAAGTTCAAGGAGAAATAGAATTATGAGATAAAACAAATCTTTCCATAAACTTTGTGAAGTACCCCCATATAGTTAGATGAGACTAATAATTAGATATGGCCAAGCAAAAGCCAGTTAGGATAAATATTTTGGGTATGCTTGAAAAGAGTGTATACTTTTCAGTGGTGAGGTGTGTAATTTTATAATGTCAATTTATTAGATTGTTCAGATCTTCTACGTCTTTATAATGTCTTAACATGCTTGCTCTAAGAGTTTTTGAAATATTAAAAATTTTCACTTTTTATAGGTTTTAGTATTTCTTAGTTTTTCAAACTTTGTTTTATATATACTAAAGCCAAGTACATGCAAAATTAAATTTTGTATTTCCAAGTAGAATAAACTTTTGATCACTAAGATGTAACCCTGTTTTTTCCCCTAGTTAAACTTCTCTTTAGTCTTCTTGGTAGATATTACAAGAGTTAAACTAGTTTTGATTAGTGCCCACCTGCTATATTTTTTCATCTTATTAATATCCAGTTTTTCTTATCATACAAAGAAGTTGGTTTCTAATAAATTACATACGGCTGTTTCTTGTTTTATATTCTGTCTGGAAATCTGCATGATTTAATTGGAAAATGTATTTAATTGAATGAAATATAATTACTGATATATTTTAGTAATATTTGCTTTTATTTGTCCTGCTTAAATGCCTTTATCTCCTTACTCTCATTTGGATTTTTAAGAATTGCTTTTTACTTCTATACAGTTTTAAAGTTATACGTTCCTTTACTCTTCTTAATGAGGTTAATTATAGATTCTAATATGCATCTATGACTTTTTCAGCTTCCTGGGTAAATAGATGGCATTACAATATTTCAGTTTTATCTTTCATCCTCCCATTGCATATGCTATGTTATTGTTGTTTTCTATTCTGTCTCTATCTACCTATATTTGTACTTGCATGAATCTGTGTGTATGTGTATAATATTATGTGGGTATATATTAAATTTCACAAATCTGTTTTGAGAGTAGTATTTGTTTAGGAGTGCCACATTTTATTCTTTACACAGATCTCTTTTCCATCCTGCATCTCAAAACTTCCATATTAAATTATTTTTCTTCTGCCTAAAAAACAATCTTTAGAGATAATAGTATGAAGATAGAGATGACAAATTGTTTGTCTGGCATTTATTTACACTTTCCCCATTTTTTTTTTTTGTCTTTTTCGTGACCGGTAAGGGGATTGCAGCCCTTGGTGAGGTGTCGCCCGCACCGCGCTCAGCCAGTGAGCGCACCGGCCATCCCTATATAGGATCTGAACCCGCAGTGGGAGCGTCACTGCGCTCCCAGCACCACACTCTCCCGAGTGCGCCACGGGGCCGGCCCAACACTTTCCCCATTTTTGAAGGATATTCTTAATAGGTATAGAAATTATAGTTTCTTTCCATACTTTTAATATTTCATTCCAATAACATCTGTAATCTAATTTTTTGTTGAGAAATCAGAAAACTTATTGTTGTCATTGAAGGAAATCTGTCTTATTCTTCTATATGTTTTTCTGATTCACATTGGTTTTTCAAAGCTTTACCAGAGCCAATACAAGGGTGGGCAAGTGAGGAATGTAAGAAGCCAATCAAAAGTGGCACTCACCCTTAAGGACACACAAGTGGACACACATATTTCTGTATGGAAGTATGTGTGTGCTGCGCATACATACATATGTAGTCTAGATTTACTAGTTGCATGCAGCAGGAGGATTATTCTGAATCACCTAGACTGCCATTTTCAAATTAGAAGTGGTATACTACCCAAGATTTTTCTAGCAGCAGTGGTACAGCTGTAGCAGCATCTTTAGTATCGTATTGCTGTAGTTATTTTACTATTATTAAATATATTTTAGAAACATTCAAAATGAAATTGTCAAATGTTAGTTCAGCAAGGTGTTTTACTTTGAATGAATAGACTCTGGGAGCAGACACATTGTTCATAGGTAGCTTAGTTCATGCTAGGACAGTCTGAAACTATCTTAATTTGAGGTATATAAACATGTACTGACAAATACAGAAATATTTGTATGTTTCCTGCAAATAGGTAAGGAAAATGAAGAAGGAAATTGAAAAATAAAATGAATGATCTTTATGACTGGGGTGATTTTATCCTTACCAGATGTCTAGGACACGTTTCCTGCAAATAGGTAAGGAAAATGAAGAAGGAAATTGAAAAAATAAAATGAATGATCTTTATGACTGGGGTGATTTTATCCTTACCAGATGTCTAGGACAAAGACAAAGGCAATAACTTTAATCCCCTTAAACTCTGATTTCACCACTTGGAGAACAGGAATTACAGCTCTAACCTGACTTTACGGACGTAGGCACAAGTTTAAGTGCATCATCTGAATTATTGTTTTTGTGCTTTATTTTGATTTTTTGCTTGTTAGTATTCCACCCTAATCAACTGTGGCTCATTGTCTTATTTGCTTCTCTTAGGCAATAGATACCATTCCCACCATTACTAGCATAATCTGACTTGTCCTATGTGTGATTTTATTGTCTAAGCTTTCTCGTTTTATTAGCATTAAGAAGCTTCTGCAGTATTTGATTTCACTCATTGGTCCTAAATCCCCAGATTGGGTTATTTAATTGTTGTCAGTGTCCCTTTCCCTGTTAGTCCCCCAAAATAGATTCTTTAGCCTCCTATCAAGTCATGTTTTACAATACCCTTACACCATCTCCTATCCAAGGCAGCCTGGATACTACAATCACATTTTAATAAAATCCATATGCTGAAGGCATTACAAATAGTTCTGAGAATATGTTAGAAATAAATTATCTGAAAGACCTAAACAAAGAAAGCAAAGACAAAAAGGATGACAGAGAAAAAGAAAAAAGAATCCTACTGCATGCCTAGTTCCTAACAAAGGAAAAATTCAGAGGAAGTTTAAACAGCATTGGTCTCTCTCTTTATCCAGGCCCTTTTCCTGGGCTGAATATTTTGCTTTTTCTGTCTCTCTGCAGTATTCTGACTCATGCTCTCTTTTAGCCATTCTTTTCTCCTGGAAATGTTCTTTTGGTTGGCATTTCAGGATTTCAAAACGTTAAGTGATCTGAAGTTTACTCTAAGGATGCATTTATTTCTCCAGACTCTTTTGTGAAATGAGATCACCACAGCCATGTAACTGGATTTGCTTTATCACTCAATCAATACTTCTTTCACAGAGAGGTGGCAAGAGGAATCTCAGGGAAAGCTTTGACCGCAAGGGAAAATGAGTTTGAATAGAAATGGGGGCACAAGGGCATAGAAGAGAATTCTTTCCAGAGCAATAAAAAGAAATAAAGATTTATAGTATGAGAAACATTACACCTACAAAAATTACCTGTTCCCTATTTCTAATGGTTCTTTTCTTTCTTTTTCACTCTGTGTACCTTTCTTTATGTCCCTTACATCTATCCTCATCTCTTTCCACCCTATTTTTTCTTCATTTTCTTTACTGTTGTATTAAAAGGACCATTGACTCCAATTTTCCTGCTGTGTTAGTTTCCTTTCCTTTCTAAGTCAACTCCTAAAAGTTAACAAAAGCTACAAATTAAATAAAAAGTTCTTAGTATAAATATATTTACATGAGAATTTTAAACACATACATGATTTCATACAACTTTTATAACAATCCTGATTTTTGTGAAGGCATTATTATTATTATTGTTATTATTAATGGTATTATTAGTTCTATTTTATAAATTAGAAAACACAGACACTGAGAAAACAAGTAAACTACCAAAGTCAAAGAACTCAAGTGAAAAAGAGGTAAGATATAAATTAAACCCCTTATTTGCAGTTTTTAAGAATCACTGATTTTTCCAAAATTTATGGCATTCTCATGT
>NW_007737108.1:49133-56611 GCF_000696425.1 Galeopterus variegatus
AAAATCTCAAATGTCCCAAAAAAGTCTCAGTGTTTTTTAATTAGGTTTATGTAGTAGATGTTATCAGTAGCAATATTTGATATTTAATACTTAAATAAATTTTGCCAGAATCTTCTTCAATCTGAGAAAAAATTCAGTTTTAAGCCTTACAAGGTACAACAGTAACATTTCACTGTACAGTTTTTCCCTTAATATAATGCATGTCTTGCTATCACTGTTTCTAATACTTATTAATATTTTCATTTTAGCACTGTTTCAGAAAATAAATTTAATTGCAGACTTGGTAATTGGTTTTTGGTATTTTTTATCTTTCCTTATTATTTTTTTTTCTTTTCTTTTTTTAGTTCTCTGTGTGTAACTTAAACATCTTTGATTATATCTACTGGTTAGGAAGCATTTCAATTATTATTCACTTATTTGTGATCATCAATCTGTAATTATGTGAATGAATGATTGTTTCTACACTTAAATAATTATATTAGAAATAATATCATACTTAAATAGAATACTGAACTATGAACCTATTTCAAATCATTGTTTTAAGCTGCCTGTAAAAAAATAATTATTACTTTTTCACTTATATTTACCAAAGCCAATTGCAATTTTTACTTGCACCATTCAAATAGATTTTTCCATCTTACTAGGATCATTTCAATGAGAACTGACAGCACTGTACAAAGTGTTTCTGTGTCATCCCACGAAGAAAGCAAAAATCAGACAGGCAATAACCCACTGTTCTATTTGAAAGCATTGTGTTTAAGAATAGTTCATTGCCATTTTAATCATTTTACCAGAGTTAAATTTTTGTATTATGTCAATCTGTCAAGTTTTCCATTTTAATAAAATGATTATTTTGGGAATACTTACTACATGCAACTTCACTTGATGCGGAATGTGAATAATACAAGATGCGTAAGCCATACCTTTGGCCTGCAGAGGTTGTGACTGGATAGAAACATGTATAAAGATATATTCAATGGATATAAAAATGCATAAGTTAGGTTCCAAAAGGATAGGACAGTATGTGTACAGCAATTAGAAGAAAGAACAAATCAGTCTCTGATTCATTGACCTATGAGGACTTCAACAGATTAGAACAAGAATGGAGACATCATGGCAAGTGGAATACAAAGACAAAGGTGCAAAACAAACTTTCTATTAAAACCTTCTTAATGTCGTTTTGTCTTGTTGTTGTTATACATGCAAATGCATATATGCACGAACATTTAAGTCATAGCTAATTGCCTGCCATGTCAATCATTTCCTTTAATTTGTTTTTGACTTCTCGCAACATCTGTGAATGTGGCAATGTACCTATCTAAAAATATATATTTCTAAGGATTCTTTCAGCTAGAACAACTGTAGGACACAGTTCTGGCATCATATGAAGAAGTTGTTGGGAAGAACTTGTATCCGTTGAGATTTTTCTTCTTCTTATACAGCAAGAGCCCTCTTGACAGCCTGACCCACCAAGGAAGCCTGATTGCGTGGAGATGTCACACCAGCCCTGTCAAGCTTCCTGAACGCTTCTCAAGAGGAAAAAAAAAAAAAATAGATGTACAAAGACATTAAAACCTCCTACTTTATCTGAGTCCCTCTTATTTAGTTTTATTGGAACATAAGAATGAACAAAACACTTAACAGTTGTCACACCAGCCCTGTCAAGCTTCCTGAACGCTTCTCAAGAGGAAAAAAAAAAAAAATAGACGTACAAAGACATTAAAACCTCCTACTTTATCTGAGTCCCTCTTATTTAGTTTTATTGGAACATAAGAATGAACAAAACACTTAACAGATGCCTGAAAGACACATCTCTATCACCTGTTTAATACAATGGAGTAATGGTTTGAGTAAGAATACCCACTGTCTAGCTCTGGATCCCTCATTATTTTCCTGTGTGAAGTGTGCACTGCTGGTGCTCTATGCAGTTCTTCTTTATTGACCCAGTGTACCCATTTGCCAGCTGCTGTAAGAGACGTCTGATGAAAGCTGGCAGATTCTCACCCTTTTCCAGAAAACTTCCTAACTCATTAATCTACAACAAAATGTGATGTTCTGCAGAATATCCAGGTGATCTAAGTCTGCTATAAGATAGACCATAAAAATATTCAGGAGTCTTCTACAGATGTGATATTTTAGGGGATTTTGCATTTTTATGGCATGCTGGGACATCCTTTGCAAAGTTAAAAGCAAGAATAGTGTAACTTGTACTTCCTGCCACTTGTAAAGAAACATAACACATGGTCAACCTTTTTGAGATTTGGAGACAGTATATTTAATACTTAGAAGATAGCTCTGAAAGAAATGATCCATTTATCAGGTTACATGGAAGGCTGCTTTTTTTGAGTGTGTCTCTGAGCAAAAAATGGCTCTACTGAAAGTCGCCAACATAGTACAAGCAGCCGTGCCACTTGGGCCACAACAGTAAACTTATCCCATAGTCCTAGGGGTATTTGTGACACGGAGTAATGCTGTGTGAAGCCAGTGACAAGGCTTAATAGGAGAGCTGCACACACTGACCCTCAGAGTTCACACAATAGGTCTTGATTTCTCCAACAGATAATTATACACATTAAGAAACATGCTACCAGGACTTCCCAGAAACTTGGCGTTGGTTTACTATACAGCCAGGACTGTCCACTAAGACTAAGTTTAAGTGAGTTCATAAGGCATCCATTTTAGAATAGATGTGATAAATTTAGAGCCTGGCTGAAGTGGTTCCAGAGGTCACACATAGCCTGGACAAACAGATGACAAAACTCCCACGTCATCCTCCACTGTCAAACTTATGCATCTTTGCCAGATGATGTCTGTGGTCTCCTTGGGATTTCCTATACCTAATTGATGGAGGATGGAAAAGCCAAAGGTTAGTGCAAAGATGAATTAGGTCATTCTATGTATGCATTTCAGGGTCTGCTTCTGCTCTATAGTCCCAAGAAGGCTTGGCCCTGAAAAACGGTGGTGAGGGGTTTACTCCCAGTAGGCAGAATTTGGGCAGTGTACCCGATTATCCACTCTGTGTGAAAGCAGAATTGACCTGGGGTTAGGATATGCATGGAATTATGGGTGGACTAGGGAAGAATCACACGGATGAAAATATGAAACATAAAATACAGTATGCAAATACCTGTGCCACAAGTTAATGCCTATCTGAGAGCATCCACTGCTGAAGAGGCAGTAAATCACCAAGTGCCCAAGACACCTGGGCCATTCAGTTCTTGCCAGTCTTTGTCTTTGGGCACTCCAGTGCTTGTGCCATGAGCTCATGAAAGGAACAGTCACGGGAGCATAGAGGTTATACATAGGGCTAGTAGCATGGTCTCTTTCTCACACCCATGTGATCTAGCCCTTTCTGCTGCTAAGCTCCTGATCTGCCAACAACAGAAAATGACTCTTAGTCCATAAAAAAATAAAGTGGAACAATAAGTCATTTGGTAGCAGTTTAATTACAATAAACACCTTAGTTCATTGTAAGGAAAGGACAATGATTCATCCTGAATGGTATTGTCACATATTCCAGAAATGGATTTTCTTTTGTCCTGTGGCTCAGCCAGACCCACTATTTAGATACTCATAATATGTGTGATTATCAGTATTGGAACTTCTAGAACAAATTCTCAAACCAAGGACCCTTTATAGCAAAAGTGCTGCAGTGGTGTGGATAAGACGAGTCAGCCACAGATATGTTGTCCTGAAACTGCTTCTCTGATCAAGCAGAGTAAAAGTCTCTGAAGAAAACAGCTGAGGTACCAGCTTGAAGATGGAACTCTTGAGAGGATGAGATTCCCTCACTCCGAAACTGGTATAATCCTAAACCAATGGCCATGCTATAGGGCTCTGTTTCCTATAGGTGGAATACATGGGTCTGAAAGCGGAGGTGTGGTCCCATTCGCCATCACTGCTCGGGACAAATCGATGTGTTTGTTCGTCCCCTCCTCTCATCTTTGGGCTCCCTAAGTCTAGGGTGGGTCACATCCACAAGGAGATGCAGGAAGAGCATCACTAGACTTAAAGCTGCAACTGCTGCCTGCAGATTTGGGGCTCTTTGTGCCAGTAGACCAACAGGTGACAAAGGATGTTACTATACCGAGAAAGGTAATTAACTGTGATCCTCATGAAGGCTGCTGTTACATAATGGGGAAGTGGAGGGAGGGCGAAGCAAACGTACTTAGCAGGCAGGAGATCTTCTAAGTACTTCTTGGTACTTCTTTGCCTTGTTTTAACTACAAACAGGCCAGTAAAGGAACGCAAAGTGATCAGCGCATAGTAGCCAGGACTCAGAACCCTCAGGAGTGAAAGTCCCCTGCCCACCCGCCTCAGTCATCACATAGACTAATAGGAATACTTGTAAAGGACAGCTTTGGGTAGTAGAAGATAGGTGATGAGTATCAATTACAGCTGTGGACCAACTGCAACAGTGTGTGCTGTTGTTCACTGAACCAACTAAGTCATACTGTAAATTTTCCCAGAAATTATAGCCAAGCAACAACTTAGAGAAGCCAGGCCCAGATGTGACAAACTAAGTGTGAGAACAAGTAGATCTGAGCAGAATAGTGAGAGGACTATGGTGGAGACTAATGGTGTCTCATTAAGTCCTTTTACTGGGACAGTGTGCCACAGTTGCCGTCTCCTTCAAAAATTTACTCTTGTCCAAAAAGGAGCCACTGTGTTGCCCGATAGGTTATGCTCCACAGCAGGGGTAGGCTTCAGTCAGTGACTGACTGACAGGGATCCTTAATGCCTTCCTCTGGCCTCAAGCAGAGATTAATCTGCAGAACTTCTCATGGAATCAGACTGAAGCAAGACTCAGCTGTGATCTCATCCCCAAATAGTTCTAACCCCTGCCCTATTCTGTTTACCTCATTCTTTTTCTCCTAAGATGATCGAAGATCCTTTAACAGACCACATGCATTTAAATCCCATTTAAATCTCACGCTCTTCTCCCCAAATAGTTCTAACCCCTGCCCTATTCTGTTTACCTCATTCTTTTTCTCCTAAGATGATAGAAGATCCTTTAACAGACCACGTGCATTTAAATCCCATTTAAATCTCAAGCTCTTCATCCACTGTCAAACTTATGCATCTTTGCCAGATGATGTCTGTGGTCTCCTTGGGATTTCCTATACCTAATTGATGGAGGATGGAAAAGCCAAAGGTTAGTGCAAAGATGAATTAGGTCATTCTATGTATGCATTTCAGGGTCTGCTTCTGCTCTATAGTCCCAAGAAGGCTTGGCCCTGAAAAACGGTGGTGAGGGGTTTACTCCCAGTAGGCAGAATTTGGGCAGTGTACCCGATTATCCACTCTGTGTGAAAGCAGAATTGACCTGGGGTTAGGATATGCATGGAATTATGGGTGGACTAGGGAAGAATCACACGGATGAAAATATGAAACATAAAATACAGTATGCAAATACCTGTGCCACAAGTTAATGCCTATCTGAGAGCATCCACTGCTGAAGAGGCAGTAAATCACCAAGTGCCCAAGACACCTGGGCCATTCAGTTCTTGCCAGTCTTTGTCTTTGGGCACTCCAGTGCTTGTGCCATGAGCTCATGAAAGGAACAGTCACGGGAGCATAGAGGTTATACATAGGGCTAGTAGCATGGTCTCTTTCTCACACCCATGTGATCTAGCCCTTTCTGCTGCTAAGCTCCTGATCTGCCAACAACAGAAAATGACTCTTAGTCCATAAAAAAATAAAGTGGAACAATAAGTCATTTGGTAGCAGTTTAATTACAATAAACACCTTAGTTCATTGTAAGGAAAGGACAATGATTCATCCTGAATGGTATTGTCACATATTCCAGAAATGGATTTTCTTTTGTCCTGTGGTTCAGCCAGACCCACTATTTAGATACTCATAATATGTGTGATTATCAGTATTGGAACTTCTAGAACAAATTCTCAAACCAAGGACCCTTTATAGCAAAAGTGCTGCAGTGGTGTGGATAAGACGAGTCAGCCACAGATATGTTGTCCTGAAACTGCTTCTCTGATCAAGCAGAGTAAAAGTCTCTGAAGAAAACAGCTGAGGTACCAGCTTGAAGATGGAACTCTTGAGAGGATGAGATTCCCTCACTCCGAAACTGGTATAATCCTAAACCAATGGCCATGCTATAGGGCTCTGTTTCCTATAGGTGGAATACATGGGTCTGAAAGCGGAGGTGTGGTCCCATTCGCCATCACTGCTCGGGACAAATCGATGTGTTTGTTCGTCCCCTCCTCTCATCTTTGGGCTCCCTAAGTCTAGGGTGGGTCACATCCACAAGGAGATGCAGGAAGAGCATCACTAGACTTAAAGCTGCAACTGCTGCCTGCAGATTTGGGGCTCTTTGTGCCAGTAGACCAACAGGTGACAAAGGATGTTACTATACCGAGAAAGGTAATTAACTGTGATCCTCATGAAGGCTGCTGTTACATAATGGGGAAGTGGAGGGAGGGCGAAGCAAACGTACTTAGCAGGCAGGAGATCTTCTAAGTACTTCTTGGTACTTCTTTGCCTTGTTTTAACTACAAACAGGCCAGTAAAGGAACGCAAAGTGATCAGCGCATAGTAGCCAGGACTCAGAACCCTCAGGAGTGAAAGTCCCCTGCCCACCCGCCTCAGTCATCACATAGACTAATAGGAATACTTGTAAAGGACAGCTTTGGGTAGTAGAAGATAGGTGATGAGTATCAATTACAGCTGTGGACCAACTGCAACAGTGTGTGCTGTTGTTCACTGAACCAACTAAGTCATACTGTAAATTTTCCCAGAAATTATAGCCAAGCAACAACTTAGAGAAGCCAGGCCCAGATGTGACAAACTAAGTGTGAGAACAAGTAGATCTGAGCAGAATAGTGAGAGGACTATGGTGGAGACTAATGGTGTCTCATTAAGTCCTTTTACTGGGACAGTGTGCCACAGTTGCCGTCTCCTTCAAAAATTTACTCTTGTCCAAAAAGGAGCCACTGTGTTGCCCGATAGGTTATGCTCCACAGCAGGGGTAGGCTTCAGTCAGTGACTGACTGACAGGGATCCTTAATGCCTTCCTCTGGCCTCAAGCAGAGATTAATCTGCAGAACTTCTCATGGAATCAGACTGAAGCAAGACTCAGCTGTGATCTCATCCCCAAATAGTTCTAACCCCTGCCCTATTCTGTTTACCTCATTCTTTTTCTCCTAAGATGATAGAAGATCCTTTAACAGACCACGTGCATTTAAATCCCATTTAAATCTCAAGCTCTTCATCCAGGAAAGGCAAACTAAGACATTTTGCGACTGTGAGATATTTGATTAGAAACACAGATTTTCAGTTTTCTCAATTGTAACCCATTAAAGATTTATGTTTCTTCCATTGAAATATAGATTATAAAATCCTACAAAATCTGTCACTTTATAATTCTTAATATCCTTTCAATCAACTGTGTGGTTTAATGATACAATAATGGTGTCTTTTATATATTTTTTGTATCACACAGTATAATTTTGAAATGC
>NW_007737109.1:0-587 GCF_000696425.1 Galeopterus variegatus
GAGTCCCTAGCACCATGTGGTTCTGCTGGGCTCACCTTTGCAGGTCAGAACCTGTGGGTTGGTGCTACCCTTCAGGTCCAAGGAGGGGGGAGGATCCTCCCCTAGCTGTGCGGTTTTGCTGCTGTGCTCACCTCGGTGTGGGTCGGAATGCACCCAGATCTTGTTTTTTAAATACCTTTCATTATTAGAAGGATCCAAGTCTCTGGAGTAATGTCTGATTCCAAGACAAGGGAAGGGCAACTACAAGATGTGCTTAGAACATCTTTTGTGCCAGAAAGTAAGAATGTAGTCAATAAATAGAGATATTTCAGAAACGCACAAACACCACTTTAAATAACCTCCTACTGAACAGATGATAAAAAATATGTATATCAAAATAAAGATAGTAATGAATTACAGCCTATTGAATAAAGTAATATCCATGAGTTGATACATACATAAGTAAATAAATAAATACATTAAAAGTTTGACAAGGAACAGAATATTAACATAGTTTAAAGTGTCTCCTCATAATGTTATAAATTGAAAAGTTTGAAAGCATAACTTCTACAGTGGAGAATCCTGGCAGATCTAAGTGGAAATCATGA
>NW_007737109.1:2716-5274 GCF_000696425.1 Galeopterus variegatus
CCACCATGGTAAATGCTGCAGCCAAGTGGATGGCAGATGGCTGCTGCAACTGCCACTCCTGAAGTCACTGCCATCACTGGTGCCCCCAGGTATCCACCATCATTGTGCAAGCTGTTTTCCCCCACTGAAGCTGCCACTGCCATGTGGGCAGCCCACCAAAGCCACCTCCACAACCATCACTGCCTCAAGGGTGGGTGGCTACCACAGTAGCAACTTCAGCAGCCACTGCCACTGTGTAGGCAGATCACCAACCACTTGACTGCATTGACACAATAGTGTCACTAATACGGTCTAGGGAAGAAGAGTAATAGAAGAAGGAACTGCTCTGCAAGGTGACTAGACATCAATGTAGAGATACTAGAAATATGAAAAAACAAGAGAATATGAGTCCACCAAAGGAATACTATAACTCTCAAATACCAGACCCATAGGACAGGAAACCAATGAAATGTCTAAAAATGAATTCTGAGTAAAAAAACTTAAGGAAACTCAATGAGATACAAGAAGACACAGAAAGAAAACAAAATGAACTGAGCAGAACTATCCAGAATATGAAGGAAGAAATTCACAAAGAGATTTTAAAAGAATGTACTAGAACTCGTGAAACAGAAGGAGCCATTTGACAAAATAAAAAACACAACTGAGGGCTTAAGCAGCAGCTAGAGTAAGAAGAACAAAGAATTTCTGATTTTGAAAAACAGTCGCTTTGAAATAACTCAGGCAGACAGAGAAAAATAAAAAAATAATTTTAAAAAATGAAGAAAATATAAGAAAGGTAGCAGACAACCTCCAGTGCACAAACATCTGAATCATGGATATTCCTGAAGGGGAAGAGAAAGGAAAAGGCTTTGAGAACATATTCAATGAAATAATAGCAGAAAAGTTTCCAGGTATGGGGAGAATCATGTGCCTTTAAATTCAGGAAGTTCAAAAATCCCCAAATAGGTTGAATCTGAAAAGATCTTCTCTGAGGCATATTATACTAAAGTGGAAAAACTCAAAAACAGGTAGAGAATCCTAAAAATAGCAAGAGAAAACCATCAACTCACCTATAAGGGAGTCCCCATTAGACTAACAGCAGACTTCTCAACAGAAACTCTACAGTCCAAAAAGGAATGGGATGATATATTCAAAATACTAAAAGAAAAAAACTGCCAGCCAAGAATACTATACCTGGCAAGGGTTTCCTTCAGAACTAAAGAAGAAACGGTGTATTTCCCAGACAAACAAAAACTACAAAGTTCACCACCATATGTCCAACCCTACAAGAAATCCTCAAAGGAGCCCTGCATCTGGAACCACAAAAATGATAATCACTACCATGAATACACAAGAAAGAACAAAACGCACAAAAAAAATGCAAGTGAGAAAGAGGAAGAAAGTGTATCTTATGACCTCCCCAAACCAACAAACACTGAAGACAAACAATAAAAAGGAAAGAAAGAAACAAAAGACATTTAAAACGTCCAAATGAAAATTGATAAAATGCCAGAAGTAATATCTTTCAGTAACAACCTTAAATATAAATGGATTAAATTCCCCACTCAAAAGACATAGATTGGCTGACTGGATAAAAATGTTAGACCATACTACATGCAGTCTAAAAGAGACTCGCTCACCTGTCAAGACACAGACTAAGAGTGATGGGACATAAATACCACACAAATGAAAATTAAAAATGAGCAAGACTAGCTATTCTTATATCAGATAAAATAAACTTTAAACCAAAAACTACAAAAAGAGACAAAAAAGGCCATGATATTATGATAAGGGAATCTATCAAGCAAGAAGACATAAGAATCATAAATATGTATACACCCAAAATTGGAGCACCCAGATATATAAAGCAAACACTGTTATACCCAAGGAAAGAGATAAAACCAGTACAGTAATAGTTGGGGTCCTGAACAATCCTCTCTTGACACTGGACAGATCATCCGGGCAACAAAACAACAGAGAAGCACAGGATTTAAACCACACTTTAGACTAACTGGACTCAGCAAATACCTAGAGTACATTTCATCCAACCACCACAGAATATAAATACTTCTCATCTGCACATGGATCATTCTCCGGGATACACCATATGTAAGGTACCAAATCAAGTCCCAACAAATTTTTAAAAACTGAAATCATTTCAAATATATTCTCAGACTGCAATGGTTTAAAATTAGAAATTGGTAACAAGCAAAACCTGGAAACTCTACAAACAGATAAAAATTAAATAATGTGCTCCTCAATGACATAAGGATCCAAGAGGAAATTAAACAGGAAATCAAAAATTTCTTAAATCTAATGAAAATAAAGACACATTATAATTCCAAAAGCTGTGGGAGGGGCTGGCCCAGTGGTGCACTGCTACAGTGTGCTGCTTGGGAGCGCGGTGGCACTCCTGCCGAGGGTTCAGATCCCACATACAGACCGCTGCTCACTGGCTGAGCGAGGGGCGGGAGCAACACCGAGGGTTGCGGTCCCGTTGCCGGTCCCGGTCCAGTACGGGCGTGACACTGAGGGTTGCAATCCGTTGCCGGTCACGAAAAAAGAAAAAAAAAAAAGAA
>NW_007737109.1:5666-13958 GCF_000696425.1 Galeopterus variegatus
AAATTAAACAGGAAATCAAAAATTTCTTAAATCTAATGAAAATAAAGACACATTATAATTCTAAAAGCTGTGGGAGGGGCTGGCCCGGTGGCACACTGCTACAGTGCGCCGCTTGGGAGAGTGGCGGTGCTCCCGCCCAGGGTTCTGATCCCACATACAGACCGGCCGCTCACTGGCTGAGCGAGGTGCGGGCGCAACACCGAGGGTTGCGGTCCCGTTGCCGGTCCCGGACCAGTACGGGCGCGACACTGAGGGTTGCGATCCGTTGCTGGTCACGAAAAAAGACAAAAAAAAAAAAAGAAAAGCTGTGGGATGCTGCAAAAGCAGTACTAAGAGGGAAGTTTATTGCAATAAAAACTTACATCAAAGAATAGAAAGATTTCTTGGGGTCCAGAGTTGTGGAGCTGGGGGAAGCTGAACTCAGATGCAATCAGGTAAATAGCACATCAAAAACACCATTTTCATGCAGGCAGCCCAGCATAGACACCGCAATTGCCATGGCTGCTGCAAAAGCAGCTAGTCTCTGTAGCAGCAGTCACAGCCACCATGCAGATGGCATGCCAGACTCTCAACTGCATTGACACAAGGAGAGGCACCAGTGGAGACAAACAAACAAACAAACAAACAAAAAAACCCAACAGCAGCAAAAAGAAGAGGTCCTCCCTCTCCACAAAGCACACTACAGAGTAATGGAAGAAGCATCTCATTTACGATAATAGGGAGGACTTGATCACACCTGTCTCAGTACTGGACAGATCATCTAGGCAACAAACCAACAAGGAACATTTAATCTGTCAGATGGAGAGAACAAATCTATGGTTATTAGGGGGGGAGGGGGAAAGGGGAGGGAAGAAACTGGATACAGGGCATAAAGAATAAGTATGATTTGTAACAATGAATATACTAATAAAATATATATAGAGAAAGATTTCAAATAAAAAATACTACACCTCAAAAACTAGGAAAACAAGAAAAATCTAATCCCAAAATTAGTAAATGGAAAAAAATAATGAAGATCAGAGCAGGACTCAATGAAATAGAAACCCAAAAAATGATTCAAAAGATCACTGAAACAAAAAGTTGTTTTTTTTTTTTGGAAAGATTAAGCAGACAAACCATTAGGTAGACTAACTACAAAATGAGGAGAAAAGACCGAAATAACAAAAATTAGAAATGAAAAATGAGACATTACAAACAATGCTACAGAAATACAAAGAATCATGGCAGACTATTACAAACAACTATTTCAAACAAATTTGAAACCCTGGAGGAAATGGATAAATTTATGGACAAATACAAACTACCAAGTCTGAATCAAGAAGAAACAGAAACCTTGAACAGACCAATAACAAGCAATAAGATTGAAGCAGTAATCAGCAGTCTCACAACAAAGCAAAGTCCAGAACAGGATGGCTTTACTACTGAATTCTGACAAACATTTACAGAGGACTTTCTACCAATTATTTTCAAATTATTACAAAAAACTGAAACATACACCATTTGTCCAAATTCATTCTATGAGGCCAGCATCACCCTGATACCAAGACCAGACAAGGATATATGCCATTTGCAGCAACATGGTGAACTTAGAGAAAATCATGTTACGTGAAGTAAGCCAGGCACAGAAAGAGAAATGCCATATGTTCTCGCTCATAGGTGAGAACTAAAAAATATATATATAAAAGAAAGGAAGAAAGATACAGCAATTGCAATAATACATTGAAATTTCAAGAGAAGAGAGAACTAAGTTACCACAGGTGAGAAGGGGGAGTAGTAAGAGAGAAATTGAAGAGCCATGAAAAACTATTACATTGTATAATGTTAAATATACTAATTTTTCTGATTTGAGCATCACATATTGTACACAGGTATTGATATTCAACTGTGTGTAATCAACTATGTTACGATAAAACACAGATGTGTGCAATAAACTATGTTACAATAAAAATAAATACCTAATACAATGTAAACACTATGTAAATAGTTATATCGAATTGTTTAGAAATTAATGACAAGAAAAAAGTATGTACATGTTCAGTACAGACACAATTTTTCTTCAAATATTTTCAATTTGAGCTTGGTTTAGTCCACCGACTTGGAACCCATGCATACGGAGCATTGACTACATAGTCCTCCTGTTCCTCACCCGTGTTAGATAAATGCCAGCCTTCCTTATCCTTCGTGTCTCTTCATTTTTGTCACTTTCCTTTTTTGACAGCTTAGTTTGTACTTCCAGCTCTGCGACCTCCTCTACAACTGAGTGCATTACAATATTTATCCAATGTGATGGTTTTAGAATATGTAATAATCACATTTTAATTTGCAAGTTTTTACATATATATTTTTTTCTTTTTTCATATAAACATATTCTTCTTTTATGGCTTTGATTTTCTTTCTTTTCCCGTGAGTATATCAGTCATCCCTGTTTTAAATACTCGTTTTGTGCGTATACTAATTCTTGTTCCTTCGTGTTATTAAGATTATAGCATATACTGCATTTTTCTTAGTATTTTTATTTTCAAATAATTTTGCATTTACAGAAAAGATGCAAAAATGTTAAAAAGATTTCTCAGTTTCCTCCATACACTAACGTTAATGTCTGACTTAGCTATAGTGCAATTATCCATATCAGAAAGTTATCAAGTTATCACAATATTGATAAAAAGTTATTAATCACAGACTTTATTCAAATTTTGGTAATTTTCCTATTAACACCCTTGTCCTGTTTTAGGATCCAACCTTGTACAGCACATTGCATTTAATTGTCATGTCTCCCTAATCTCCTCCAACTGAAGCAGTTCCTTAGTCTTTCTTTGCCTTTCAGAACCTTAATCATTTTGAGGAGTTATTTTGTAGACTGTCTCTCAATTTCAATTTGTCTGAAGTTTTCTTGTAATTACATTAAAGGGGTTCATTTTGGCAGTATGTCAACAAAAGTACGCTGGTCCCTTTTTAGGGCAACATACCAGGGTGCACATAATATCTGTATGTCTCATTGATGGTGGTATACATTTTGATCATTTGTTTAAGGTGGCATCCTCTACAAAGCTGTGACTTTTTACTTTATGATTAATAAGTATCTTGTCAAGAAATTCTTCGAGACTTTGTAAATATCTTGTATCATATTTTTGCCCACTAAGTTTAGTATTCATTTACAAATTTTGCTTGGAGTAATTATTACAATGGCATTTGTCTGATAGTTATTTTCTATTTTCATCACTACTTCTATATCTATTGCTTAGAGTTCCACTACAAAGAAAAGCTATCTATATATTTAGAATTTTAAAAATTTTATTTATTTTATTATATCACCGAATTGGTTTTGTATTGCTGTGAAACAAATCTGTATCACACAGTTGCCAGAGATCAGGAGAATTGGCACTGTTTATTTGGCCCCTCTGCTCAAGGTTTTATACGGCTATCGTCCAGGTCCAGGCTACCTTCTCTTCTGAAGCATTGATTGCAGGATAATGCACTTCCCAGATCATCCCACTTGCTGAAAGAATTCATTTATTTGCGTGCATGACTCAGGCTCTTAGCTTCTTTTTTTGCTGTTGGCCGGAAGCCATCCTTAGGTTTTAGAGACTACTGGATATCACTGCATATTAGTTCAAAGAGATCTCCTTCATTTTTCAAACACCTGCATAATACTCTGACATATGAACTAACCATATTTTATTAAATTGCTCTCCTATCTATGAACAGTTAGGTTACTTCCACTGTTTTGCAACTATGAACAGTGCTGAAATGAATACTGCTGTAGATTGTATGACCTCTAACCTCAATGAGGGATGCTAGAGAAGCTGCTTCCAGCACCAACACTCCAGCTGCTTTGGCTGCTCTAGCTGTGGCTAAATTAGCCCCAGGTGTGGTGGAACCCAGAGCTTTGAAAAATACAAGCCAGAAGCCTTGACAATATCCATATGGTGTTAGGCCTGCAGGCTCACAGAAAGTCAGAGCTGTGAAGGGTTGGGAGCCTCCGTCCTGATTTCAAAGGATGTATGGAAAACCTTGGGG
This sequence comes from Galeopterus variegatus, assembly GCF_000696425.1. Classification (NCBI taxonomy): domain Eukaryota; kingdom Metazoa; phylum Chordata; class Mammalia; order Dermoptera; family Cynocephalidae; genus Galeopterus; species Galeopterus variegatus. The sequence goes on from NW_007737109.1 coordinate 9,684, forward strand.
ACCCAGGAAGAGATATCTCACAGGGGGGAGTCATAGAGCCTTCACTAGAGCAATGCCAAGCAGAAACATATGGTAAGAGTTACAGCAGAGAAGCCACATCAGTGCCATGCCTAGTAGAGACAAAGGAGCAGGACCACCATGGAGACCCCAGAACTGTAGAGCTACCAGCGTGCAACACCAGACTGAGAGAGCCAAAGCCTCACCTAAGACCAGGTGCCTAGTAGAGACAAAGGAGCAGGACCACCATGGAGACCCCAGAACTGTAGAGCTACCAGCATGCAACACCAGACTGAGAGAGCCAAAGCCTCACCTAAGACCAGGAAAGCCATAGGAGTGGAGCTAGCTGCCTGAGGACTTGGGGACCCAACCCCTGCACCAGCATGCAGAAGACATCAAACATAAAGTCAAGGTACCTGACTCACCAGTTTTGAGATTTAATGCCTGCCCTGCTGGGTTTTGGATTTGTTTGGGACCTGTTACTCTTTCTTTTGGCCTATTCCTCCCTTTTTGAATGGGAATATGTACCTTATGCTTGCCCCAGCATTGTATCGTGGCAGTAGCTAACTTCTTTTTGATTTCACAGATGGGACACTGAACTTTGGACTTTTGAGTTGAAACAAATTAAAACTTCAAGGATGAAATGAATGTATTTGTGGGTGAAAAGGACATAAATTTAGGGGGTTGGGGCAGAATTCTGTAGATTGAATGCCACCCCCCACCCGCAACCTCATTGAGGCTTAATCCCCACTTAACTGTTGAGGGCGGGAAATCCTATTATGTTAGTTGAAAGGTGGGGCCTTGAAGAGGTGATTAGATTATAGGTCCATGCCATAGTGAATGGATTAATAATGGTGGTCAGAGGTGTGGTTCTGAGGGCTTTAAAAGGAAAGCACCCAAAGAGTTTTTCTCTCTCCGCTCCACCATTATTTGCCATGTGATTCCCCTGGGTCACTGTCACCACCACCAAGACCCTCATATGTGTTCCTGTGGTTCTGAGGGCTTTAAAAGGAAAGCACCCAAAGAGTTTTTCTCTCTCCGCTCCACCATTTTTTGCCATGTGATTCCCCTGGGTCACTGTCACCACCACCAAGACCCTCATATGTGTTCCTTGGACTTTGGACTTCCCAGCCTCAGAAACCATAAGCAAAAAATTTTGTTTTCTTACAAATTACCCAGTTCCATATATTTTGTTATAAGCAACCAAAACAAACTAATACAAATAATGTACATGCATATTTCTTATTATTGGAGGTCTAGTTCCAGAGAAGATTCCTGGAATTGGATATCAAGGCTCAAAAGAAAGGAATATATGTAGTTTTGTTAGGTATTTCCAAATTCTTCTCCAGGCATGTTCTATAAATTCACATTCCCACCAGGATTCTATAAAATTGTTTGCTTTCTTACAGCTGTGGCAGTAGAATATAATAACATACATTTTAAAAGTTTTGTCAATTTGATAAATGAGACATGATATCAGTATCTTAATTAGCATCACTAACTGTAAGAGAGTTTGGAAATTTTTTATATGTTTCACAAAAATTTCATATAATTTTTATCTATTTCATATACTATTCTGGGAAATTTTCTTATGTTTTTTCTCATAAGTATTTGGACTTCTGTTTCTAAATTTAAGGTTTTTTTTTTTTTAACACAAGAATATTAGGGATATTTTCCTTTGCAGAGTATTTTATTCCAGTTTGTCAATTGTCTCTTACTTGTTCATGGAGTTTTTAAAAGAAAAAAATGCCATGCATTTAAAAAATTTTCATGTATTTAAAATTATCAGTCTTTTAAAAAATTGCCCTTGAATTTTAAGTTATAGTTAGAAAGCCTTTCCCTATACCAATTAAAGAGTAATTAACCCATGTTTACTTCTAAAATTTGTGTGATTGGGTGTTTTATATTTAGATTCTTGATTCAGTTGGAGATTATTCTTGTCCACAGCATGAAGTATGAATCTAATTTTTATTTTTTCAAATGTGTACACCCTTATCCCCATACTTTCCCATTTAAAAAGTCTATCTTTACTACAGTGATTTAAGATGCCACCCTATTTATATTCTAAATTTTATATGCACATGAGTGTTTCTATTTTTTCTACTCTATTTAAATAATATGTATTTCCATTTAAAAACCAGTATTGCACATTTTTAATTATAGAGGCTCTATAGTACATTTTAATATCTTGTAAAATTAGTCTGCACTTATTTATTTTTAAAGCTTTTTTGGTTATACTTACACGTTTGTTTTCCATAAAAACTATAGCAGTTGTCCAATCCCATAACCATTCTTTTTGGAAATTTTTAACGATACTGTGTAAAATTTATAAATTAATTTAGGGAGAAGTTACATCTTTATAATATTGAATCACCCTATCCAAGAACAGAGTGTCTTTCTATTTGTTCAAGTATAATTTTATATATTTTAGTTTTTCTTAAACTTTTTGTCATAGGTTTTTATGCATTTTTAAGTTGATTGTTAAGTATCTAATGTTCTTTGTTGCTATTGTAAATGGTGTTCTTCTCTAATTATTTTGTGTTTGCATGAATGCCATTTTTAACAGATATATTGGTATATAATTCATATGACATACAATTTGTCCATGTAAAGAGCACAATTAAATATTTTTTGTATATTCACAGACATGTGCAACTACCACCACAGTCAATTTTGAAACATTTTTATCACCTCAACAATAAACCCCACATTTTTTTGCTACCATCCCCTAACCCTCAGATCCCCCATGCAGTCCTAAGCAACCATTAATCTACTTTCTATTCCTACAAATTTTCTTATTATGGAAATGAATGGAGTCATATAATATGTGATCTTTTGTAAATGTATATTTTCACTGAGCCTAATGCTTTTAAGGTTTATTCATGTTATAGCATGTATCAGTACTTCATTCCTTTTATAGCCATATAACATTCCATTGTATGTATATACCACATTTTGTTTACCTATTTGTTTGGGGTTGAACATTTGCATTGTTTTCACCTTTTGACTATTATGAATTACACTGCTGTAAATATTCCTTTTATAGCCATATAACATTCCATTGTATGTATATACCACATTTTGTTTACCTATTTGTTTTGGGTTGAACATTTGCATTGTTTTCACCTTTTGACTATTATGAATTACACTGCTGTAAATATTTGTGCATGAGTTTTTGTGTGGACATATATTTCCAGTTCTCTTGGCCATTTGAATGTTTTTGAAAATATTCTAAGATATTTTGCTCATTTTTAATTAGGTTATTTACATTTTTATTACTGAGTTGTAGGAGTTCTTTATAATTTCTAGAAAAAAGTTCTTTAACAGATATATGGTTGCAAATATAATCTCCTATTCTGTGAGTTGTCTTTTCACTTTTATTTTAAAATATGGAGCACTTTACAAATTTGTGTGGCACCTTTGTGCAGGGTCCGTGCTAATTATCTCTGCATTGTTCCAATTTTAGTATGTGTGCTGCTGAAATGAGCGCTTCTCTTTACTGTCTTGATAGTGTCCTTTTTCAATTTTGATGAAGTTCAGTTTATCTTCTCTCATTGTTTGAGCATTTTGTGTTCTACCTGAGAATCCTTTGCTAAATCCATAGCTACACCTATGCTTTCTTCTGAGTGCTACCGTTTTATCTCTCATAGTTTGGTATTTAATTAATTTTGAGTTAGTTTTTGTATATGATATAAGGTAAGGGTCCAACTTTTTTCTTTTACATGTGGGTATGCAGTTGTCCCAAGAACTATTTTCTTTATGGTTTTGACTTACATTTATACAAATATACTTGCATTTATGCATACATATATGTTTTTTATATATACTGTAGACAGATATTGATATAAATATAGATGTAGATATATCCTGTTGCTTCTGTTTCTCTGTGAAACCTGACTAAAACACCTTATAAGGTTTTGTAGTGTTTTTATCGTGAAAGAGTAAAGATGATGGATTCTCTGAAACTTTTTTTTTTTTTGCGTCTATTCAGGTGATCATGTGATTTTTGTTTTTTATTCTGCTGATCTGATGTATTACATTAATTGATTTTTGTGTGTTATACCAACATTGCATCCCTAGGATAAATCCCAGTTGTTCATGGTAAGTAACTCCCTTTATATGTTGCTGGATTTGGTTTGCTGGTGTTTTAGTTAGTTTAGTTTTCTATTTTTGCTTATTGATTAGGACTTTTGTATCCTTATTTATAAGATATACTGCCTGTAGTTTTCTTTTCTTGTGATGTTTTTGGCTTTGGTGTCAGGTTAATATTAGCCTCAT
>NW_007737109.1:15554-18024 GCF_000696425.1 Galeopterus variegatus
TGCAGGCCGTCTGTCTCTGTGAGCGACCTGGGAGGCACAGTTTCCCAAGCCCCAAGCCAGATGAACCAGTGAAGGCTGACAGGGTGGGACTTTTGGCCCAGGCTGTCCTGTCTCTGTGAGCAACCTTAGAGGCTCTGGGATCCTAAGCCCCAAGTCAGACAAGCTGGGGAATGCAGGCAGGGCAGGACTTTGGGCCCAGGCCACCCCGTCTCCATGAGCAACCCAAGAGGCTCCAGGTTTCCAAGCCCCAAGCCAGATGAGCTGGTGAATGCAGGCAGGGCGGGACTTCCAGCATGGGCTGGCCATCTCCATGAGTAACCCGAGAGGCACGGGCTTCCAAGACCCAAGACTGACAAGCCGGTGAAGGCAGGTGGGGTAGGACTTCTGGCCCAAGCTAGTTTCTGCTGTCCAGAAGCAGCAGTCCCTTCAGGATCCAAGCCATATATCGGGGTAAAACAAGTGANTTTTTTTTTTTTTGCGTCTATTCAGGTGATCATGTGATTTTTGTTTTTTATTCTGCTGATCTGATGTATTACATTAATTGATTTTTGTGTGTTATACCAACATTGCATCCCTAGGATAAATCCCAGTTGTTCATGGTAAGTAACTCCCTTTATATGTTGCTGGATTTGGTTTGCTGGTGTTTTAGTTAGTTTAGTTTTCTATTTTTGCTTATTTATTAGGACTTTTGTATCCTTATTTATAAGATATACTGCCTGTAGTTTTCTTTTCTTGTGATGTTTTTGGCTTTGGTGTCAGGTTAATATTAGCCTCATAGAATGAGTTGAGAAGTCTTCTATATTTTTGGAAGAGTTTGTAAAGGATTGGTATTAATTTCTCTTTAAATGTTTGAATTAAACAGTGAAGCTATCTGGCTCTGGGTTTGATTTTTAGATAGTCTTTTGATTACTGATTCAATCTTCTCATTTGTTATAGTTCTATTCAGGTTATCTACTTGAGTCAATTTTGGTAGAGTGTATCTTTTAAGAATCTATCCATTTCATCTAAGTCATCTAATTTGTTGGTGTATATTTTTTCATAGAATTCCTTTATGATCCTTTTCATTTCTATAAAGTCTGCAGTAATGTCCACTCTTTCATTTCTGATTCTATAAATGTGAATCTTCTCTTGTGGTTTTTGTTGTTGTTCATATAACTAGGCTTACTAATTTGGTTGATCTTTTCCAAAAATCAGCTTTAGGTTGTATTTATTTTTTTCTATTCTATACTTCCTTAATATCTACTCTAATCCTTATTAACGTTCTCCATTCTGTTTGCTTTAGGCTTAATTTGCCTTTTTTATCCCCATTACCTAAGGTAGAAGTTTAGCTTGTTGATTTAAGACATATTTTGTCTTTCTTAACCCAAGTGTTTGCAGCTATAAATCTTTTTTGTTTGTTTTCCATACATATATGTCTATTTTGTTTCTCTATTCTTTACTGCTTTTTTTTTGCATTAAGTAAATATTTTGTAGTAGCATTTTATCTTATTACTAAAATTTTCACTGTACTTTTTTAGTTATTTTTGAGTGGTTCCTCTAAGGTTTTCTGCATACATCTTAACTTATTAAAATGAGCTGCAGGTTAGGGGGAGGGGTCAAGATGGCAGAGTGGTGGGTTCCTGGTGTCGCTCTCTCCCACAGAGCAACCAATTTGCAGCTTTCGAGGAGCAGCAATTGAGGACCTGAGGTCTGTGCTGGAACGGACAGGAGNATTAAAAGAGATAAAGATGGCCAATATATAATGATAAAAGGATCTATCCATCAAGAAGACAAAACAATCACAAATATACATGCACCTAATGTCAGAGCAGCCAGATTTACAAAGCAAACACTATTAGATCTAAAGAAAGACACTAACACAATAATAGTGGGGGACCTGAACACCCCACTCTCAGCATTGGACAGATCATCTAGGCAAAAATTCAACACAGAAACACAAGATCTAAACAATACTTTGGATCAATTGGATTTGGCAGATACTACAGAACATTCTACCCAATAACCCCAGAATATTCATTCTTCTCATCAGCACATGGATCATTCTCCAGGATANATCACTCCAAGAAACCAACAAATACAAAAGACAAACAGAAAATTTGAAAGAAAGGAATAAAGATACTTCAGACATCTAAACAGATATCAGTATAATGCTAGGAGTAAATCAACACCTTTCAATAATAACTCTGAATGCAAAGGGACTAAATTCCCCATTCAAAAGACACAGACTGACTGACTGGATAAAAAGAAGGACCCGACAATATGCTGTTTTCAAGAGACTCACTTGACCTGTAAAGATGCACAATAGACTAAGAGTGAAAGGATGGAAAAAGATATATCATGCAAGTGGAAATCCAAAACAAGCTGGAGTAGCTATTTCTTATGTCAGATAAAATAGACTTTAAAACAAAGACCATTAAAAGAGATAAAGATGGCCAATATATAATGATAAAAGGATCTATCCATCAAGAAG
>NW_007737109.1:19326-21217 GCF_000696425.1 Galeopterus variegatus
ATGGAAAGAAATAATTAAGATCAGAGCAGAACTAAATGAAATAGAAACACAAAAATCAATATAAAAGATCAATGAAACAAAAAGTTGATTTTTTGAAAAGATTAATAAGGGCCAGCCCCATGGCTCACTCAGGAGAGTGCAGCACTGGGAGTGCCGAGGCTGCAGGTTCGGATCCTATATAGGGATGGCCGGTTTGCTCACTGGCTGAGCGTGGTGCGGACGACACCATGCTGAGGGTTGCGATCCCCTTGCCGTCAGAAAAAAAAAAAAAAGAAAAGATTAATAAAATCGACAAAATTTTAGTAAGACTAACTAAGAAAAGAAGAGAGAGGAATCAAATAAAAAAATTAGAAATAAAAAAGGTAAAATTACAACTGACACCTCAGAAACACAAGAAATCATTAGAGACTACTATACACAACTATATGCCAATAAATATGAAAATCTGGAGGAAATGGATAAATTTCTGGATGCATACAAGCTACCAAAACTGAGGCAAGAAGATGCATAAAATCTGACCAGACCAATAACAGTAAAAGAGATTGAAGCTATTATCAGAAGGCCCCCAGCAAAGAAAAGCCCAGGAGCGGACAGGTGTGAACCAAATCTTCAAAGAGGAATTAACACCAATTCTCTACAAACTGTTCCAGAAGATTGAAACAGAGGCCATTCTCCCAAACTCACTCTATGAGGCATACATCAACCTGATTCTAAAACCAAACATACATCAAAAATAGAAAACTACATGTAACATCCTTGATGAATATAGATGCAAAAATCCTCAGTAAAATACTAGCTAACAGAATACAGCAACACATACAGAAAATTATACACCATGATCAAATGGGATTCATCCCAGTTTCAACATACACAAATCAATAAATGTGATACACCACGTTAATAAAAGCAAAGACAAAAACCACATGATCATCTCTATTGACTGAAAAAGCATTTGACAAAATTCAACATCCTTTCATGACGGAAAGTATCTCAACAGAATTAAAGCCATATATGATAAGCCCACTGCCAATATCATCCTGAACAGCAGCTTTTCCCTTAAAAACAGGAACTAGACAAGGATGCCCACTCTCACCACTCCTATTCAGCATAGTGTCGGAAGTAGTAACCAGAGCAATCAGAGAAGAGAAGGAAATAAAGGACATCAAGATTGGAAAGGATGAAGTCAAACTGTCCCTTTTTGTGGATGACATGATCCTATATATCAAGCAGCCTAAAGCTTCTATAAAAAAAAACTCCTAGAGTTAATAAAAGATTTCAGCAAAGTTGCAGGGTACAAAATCAACACACAAAAATCAGTAGCATTTCTATACTACACCAGTGAACATGGAGAAANGGAATAAAGCTGACCAAGGATGTGAAAAATCTCTATGAAGAAAACTACAAACCACTGTTGAAAGAAATTAAAGAAGACATAAGAAGATGGAAAGACATCCCATACTCTTGGATTGGAAGAATTAACATTGCAAAAATGTCCATATTACCCAAAGTGATCTACAAATTCAATGCAATCCCCATCAAAATTCCAATGATATTTTTCTCTGAGATGGAAAAATCTATCCAGACATTTATATGGAACAACCAAAGACCACGCATAGCCAAAGCAATCCTGAGGAAAAAAAATAAAGCAGGTGGCATAACAGTACCTGACTTTAAACTATATTACAAAGCTATAATAACAAAATCAGCATGGTACTGGCATAAAAAAAGACACATGGATCAATGGAATAGAATAGAGAATCCAGAAATCAACCCACATACCTACAGCCATCTGATCTTTGACAAAGGCACTGGAGAAGAGACTGCCTCTTCAGCAAATGGTGCTGGGATAACTGGATATCAATATGCAGGAGAATGACACTAGACCCGTACC
>NW_007737109.1:22022-25129 GCF_000696425.1 Galeopterus variegatus
AAGGAACTCTCATACATTGTTGGAGGGACTGCAACATGGTGCAGCCTTTATGGAAAATAATATGGAGGTTCCTCAAACAATTACAGATAGATCTACCATATGACCCAGTGATCCCACTGCTGGGAGTATACCCAGAGGAATGGAAATCATCATAACGAAGGGATACCTGTACTCCAATGTTTATTGCAGCTCTCTGTACAATAGCCAAGAACTGGAACAAACCCAAATGTCCATCATCTGATGAGAGGATAAGGAAACTGTGCTATATCTACACAATGGAATACTACTCTGCTATAAAAAAGAACGAAGTACTACCATTTGCAACAACATGGATGGACTTAGAGAAAATTATATTAAGTGAAACAAGTCAGGCACAGAAAGAGAAATACCACATGTTCTCATTTATTTGTGGGAGTTAAAAATTAATAAATAAATAAACACACAAGCATACAAAGGGTGGGGGGAAGAAGACATAATAACCACAAAAATTCCTTGAACTATTTAAGCCAAGTGCACAGATATGATATCAGAGGGGGGAATTGGGGGGGGAGGGGTAAATAGGAAGGGGTAAAGGGGCATGAAAACGGGAGGGGGGGTAAATAGGAAGGGGTAAAGGGGCATGAAAACCAAGTACAATGTATTTTAAGAAGTAAAATTAAATTAAATTTTTAAAAAATGAGCTTCAGATTTATGCTATCTTAATTCCAATAATATATAGGAATATTACTCCTACGTAGCTTCATTCCCTAATTCCCCTTTTGTGGTATTATTGTCCTACATTTTACCTCAAATTTTTAAAAAATGAGCTTCAGATTTATGCTATCTTAATTCCAATAATATATAGGAATATTGCTCCTACGTAGCTTCATTCCCTAATTCCCCTTTTGTGGTATTATTGTCCTACATTTTACCTCTATTAATGTTACAAACCAAAAGTACATTATTATAGTTATTACTTCATGATCTGTCATCACTACTGTAGCCCATTATAGCTTTACTCTGATCCACCTTCATTTAACTATTATTTGCAAATATATTACATATATATTACATTTTTATATGTTATAAGCCTGGCTTGTTTCACGTAGCATAACATTCTCCAATTCTATCCATGTTGTCAAAAAACACCAAATTCGTCTTTTTAAAGGTTGAACAGTATTCCATTGTATTTATACACCACATCTTCTTTATCCATTTATCTGTTCATGGACACTTAGCTTGATGCCATAACTTGGCTATTGTGAATAATGCTGCAACGAATATGGGAGTGCAGATGTATCTTCCATATACTGATTTCAAATCTTTTGGGTAAATGCCCAGAAGTGTGATTGCTGGATAATATGGTAATTCTATTTTTAGTTTTTTTGAGGAACTTCTATATAGGTTTCCATAATGGCTGTACCAATTTACATTTCCAGCAACAGGACAAGTGTTCCCTTTTCTCCACATCCTGGCCAACACTTTTATCTTTTACCCTTTTGATAATGGCCATTCTGACATGTATGAGAATACAGCTCATTGTGACTTTAATTTGCATTTTCTTAAGATTAGTGATGTTGAGCATTTTTTCATATATCTGTTAGCATTTGTATGTCTTCTTTTGTGAAATGTCTATTCAGGTTCCTTGCCCATTTTAAAATCAGAATATTTGTTTTCCTTCCGTATAGTTGTTTGAGTTCCTTATATATTGTGCCTTTTGCATTTCTTTGTTGATATTATCTACTTGATGTGACATTGTAATCATATCTTCCTTTATATCTTTAATCAAGCTTTCTTTCAGTTCTGTGAACATAATGATAGTAGGCACTCTGAAATCTTTTCCTGTTAAATCCAACATCTGGTTGCTCTTACAGGGAATTTCTGTTGCCTACTCTTATTTCACTGTATGGGTCATGACTTCTATGCCAGAAGCATTATTTTAAAGGGCAGATGGGAAGAAACAGAGAGGTTAGTTATGGAAATTTACTGAAAGAACAAGAAATTCAAACACAGAATAAACTTTAGCTGAAAAGCCACAGTCATTTATTTATAATGGTATTTTTATACCCTGACATCTTACACAATTATTTTATTATTTGAGGTTTTTTAAATGTTTATGTAGGGTTTCCCAGGTATACTATTATACTCATAATAGAGATAGTTTTACTCATTTTTTATCATTTTTGTGTCCAATCTGCATTGTCTAATAGCATTGTCTAATACATGTAGTACAATATTAAAGAGCAGCACAGATAGTAGGCATCCTTGTCTTGTTCCTGATGATGGTAGAAATGGCTCTAGCGTTTCCTTATTAAGTATGATACTGGGTTATGAAGACTGTATACATAGTTTATCTGATTTTAAGGTATACAATTTGTCATTGAATTGTGCAAAAGGGAGAGATGTTGATGATGACGATAGTATTTATGATGATTTACTGACAATTACTTTTTTACTTAATTCTGTTGTGGTCAGTGTAATTTGAATGCATTGACATTTGTTGAGATGTGTTTGATAGACTTTTTATGGTGCATCTTGGTAAACATTCAGTGTGTGCTTGAAAATAATGTGTTTTCTGCTGTTAGGTGGAATATTTTATAAATACCAGTTTCTCTAGTTGGCCAGTCATGTAGTTCAGGTTTTCTATATTCTCACTTATTTTTGTTCTAATTGTCTATGAAGTATTGAAACAGTTAGGAATGCTCACATTTTATATTACAATAGTGAATTTTTAAAATTTTCCTTTTCATTTAACAGGGTTTACTTCATGCACACTTTGTCTTTAGATTCATAAAGGTTTAGGACTATAATAGCTACTACTGAATTAACTTTTTTATTGCTTAAAAAATGACTCTTTTGGGGCCGGCCTGTGGCTCACTCGGGAGAGTGCGGTGCTGATAACACCAAGGCCCCGGGTTCGGATCCCACATAGGGATGGTCGGTTTGCTCACTGGCTGAGCGTGGTGTTGACAACACCAAGTCAAGGGTTAAGATCCCCTTACCGGTCATCTTTTAGAAAATAAATAAATAAATAACTCCTTTGTCCTGAGAGTATTCTTGGTTTGCAATGTACTTTGTCTTGTATTAATATAGACAGTTTCTTTAGTTTTACCATGGTGCACATGGTG
>NW_007737109.1:25588-27245 GCF_000696425.1 Galeopterus variegatus
ACCAAGTCAAGGGTTAAGATCCCCTTACCGGTCATCTTTTAGAAAATAAATAAATAAATAACTCCTTTGTCCTGAGAGTATTCTTGGTTTGCAATGTACTTTGTCTTGTATTAATATAGACACTTTCTTTAGTTTTACCACGGTGCACATGGTGTTTTTTTTTTTGCATCCTTTTAATCTGCTTGTGTCTTTACATGGTTTTATACATAGCATCCAGTAATGTGTTGTTTTTATAATACAATCTTACAACATCTGCCTTTTAAATGAGGTGTTTAGAACAATAGCATTTAATGTGTTGTTAATATAGCTCGATTTAGATCCACCACATTGCTATTTGTTTTCTACTTTTCTGATCTGTCCTTGCTCTCTTTTTTCTATTTTTTTTCTGACAAATTCTGTTATCCCTATTTTCAAAATACATGCATCGTATTAACAGCATTGCCACTGCCACCACCCTAAATTCAAGCAGTGCCATCTTTGTCCCGTAACCTTTATTATCCTTTTAACATGTATTTCTACTTTCACGCTTCCCTACCGAACTTTTGTCCTATTTACAATGATAGATCTAATCACAGTACTTGCTTAGCCTAATCCTCAGATGGCCTTTACATTACATTCAAATTGGAAGTGCTTATTTAGTCTAAAAGACCACACATGGTCTTGCCCTTGGCTGTCTCTACAACCTTATTTCCTACAAATATTCCTATTCATTCTGCTTCATCCACTCTTTCTTTCATCCTTTTCATCAAACACTACAAAAACGCAGATACTTCAATTTCCAGTTTTTGCAGTACTGTTCCTTCTGGCTTCCACAGATATTTTTCTTGCTTGCTCCCTTATTTTGTTTTTATATTTGCTCAGATACCCTTTCTTCAGATAGGTTTTCCCTGATCATGCTATCCAAGACAACTTTCCCCAATTTACATTACATTCTTCAGCTTTATTTTAGTATAAAAACCCAAAATTTATCTTAAACTGTTCTAGCATTATATACTTATTTGTTATTTGTCTCCCCTACTACAAAGTTAGCTTTTAAGGTCCCGGATTTTATCTGTTTTATCCATTGTGGTATCTCCTGGAAGTATGTAAGTGCTTGGCACATAGTCAACACTCAAAAAAATATTCATTAAATGAATAGATAAGTAAATGCAGCCTTTCTCCATATAACTGGCAAGATAACTGCTTGCAGATCTATAGCATAATGGTTCTAAGTCAGGAATCCTAACATAAACGTGATGCCTGTTTCTTAACATTCCAAGACGTTGATTGATTGTTTTTGCATCAGGTACCCATTCCCTAAACTCATTACTCTGAGTTATGATTGATGCATCTTGTATCAGTTATCCACATCCTAATAAAAGGAGTGAGCATGTGTATTACATTGAGTGGAAAGTGGGGAACCTCACACTAGGGGGCTTCGCCTGCAACACACATACATATAAAGTATCTACTGTCCTTATATGTCCTATTTCTTCACTGATTCATTTGTTTTCCTCAGGTGTTTTATTGAATAGATATTTATGTAAGAGCATTTCCCCTCAAACTCAGTGACTATATACTCTTTATTTTCTCACTCTCAAGATGGAATCTGACAGAATACTTTTCTCAGATTTTCAGCTACAGGACTGTTTGCTATAAATTTCAATCACTCATTTAG
>NW_007737109.1:28081-29249 GCF_000696425.1 Galeopterus variegatus
ATACTTTTCTCAGATTTTCAGCTACAGGACTGTTTGCTATAAATTTCAATCACTCATTTAGTGATCCAGCAGCCTGGCATCTGCGCAGTCTCAGCAGGTGAACAATGTCTCAACATAGTTATTTATTTTACTTACGGCAGCCTGCACATGAAATAGAAGATTCCAGTAGCTAATTTTCTGTTTACTGTGGTTACTGACCACCCCACTCCATGTGAAGCCTGGATATATTACAGAGCCTTTCTACAATCACTTGAATTTCTGTATAACATATCTCTTATTAATGTTGAGCCTTCAAGGACAGCTGATTTTATTATCAGTTGATGCACATTTAAGTGAAATGTTCCACAACGTGGAACTTCCCCCGTGAAAGTCAGTGTGGTGTGGTATTGAAGACATGCACGTGGCAGTCAAACTGTAACCATGCTTTCAGTTAAAATTTATTCCCAATTTAAATTGCTTGTTTTTTCAGTAAAATTTCCTAACTGACCTCTCTTTATGTTTCTTCCTATCTGCCTTCTAAGATAACACCTTGGTGCAGAAGTCACTAGCTGGGTGCCTAAGGGTGTTTTTCAGGATCTTTGGGGTTATCTTGGCTCAGCATAAACTGGGGTGGGCTGGTTGAGCCTGTGCAAATGTCCAAAAACCCCGCCTCCAGATCCTGCCATTTTTATGAACCTGCCGAGGCATACAGGTGTCTTGTGCCTGTGCAGATCCTTGCCCTAGCCCTGACTGCTTCCCCATAAATAGAACATCTCTCCCACCCAGGGCAAGATGGATCTGAGATACAAAATTTCCCATTTTCTCATGAGGCCATCTTGTGAATATACCTTTTTTCTCCTCTACTGCAAAGACACGTGCTTTGATGATTGGCTTTCTATGGTGCACAGGCAATTGAACTCCAATTGGTTTGGTAACAAAGCTGGTAATTCCAGGTGGGATAATAGTCCTTTCTGGACACCCTGCCCATTCATTGATGCCTCACAGGATTGAAAGCCTGTGAATGCGTCCAGCAGCTGCCTGGACTAATTCTATCAGAAACTAGTCCCAGGATTTCCTCCCAGCAGGCCACCACAGACCTCTGGTGCAGTTTGCCATTGCAGCAGAGAAAATGTTTTTAGCCTGGGAGCCGTCCCTTGACCGGCCTCCAAAAGGACATATTGGTGACTCC
>NW_007737109.1:29935-31721 GCF_000696425.1 Galeopterus variegatus
TCAACCTGCCAGAATACTACCCCGAGCAATTTTAGGCCAGATTTCTCTTTATAATCTTTGCTTTCTGACTTTTTAATTTTTCCAAACTGGGGGATATACAGCAAATTTGTTTGGAACCTTTTAATGTTGGGAGACCAGCAGGGGTCCCCTTTGGTCCACTCAGTGTTTGATAGTGTTGTATTAAGACCTTTGTTTTAACCCCATCAATTTCCATTTTATTCATCCCATTTCTTAATAACCATCTAAAGATTTCCACCCTGCTGGAATGAGTCCCATGATTCTTACCTTTCTTTTTTCTCTCAGTGTCACGCTTATTGTTTTCCTTATTTACTTTATTTCTTACTGTTTAAAATGTTCACCTTCTTGAGTTGAGTCCTTTGACTGTCCCCTGTGCCTTTCCCCATGCTCTTGTTAATTACCCTCATGCTTTTATTAGCATCTGTAAGACCCATGACGGGAAGCTGAGAGAGCAAACTTGATAATGCTTCCCTGACTGTAGCTCAGTCAGTAAGTTTTGCAGCAGCAAGTTTACATGGGGTGCCCCTGCTAAAGGGGCCTCCTCAACCACAGCATTTACCATGACCTGGGTAATGGGCATATTCAGTGTGTGAACATCGCTGTCATCATAAAGCCTGTCCCATATGGCTCGCATGCGAAGCACACTAGCTGCTTCATCTGGGGTGTCCCCCTTAGTATTTACCGGAGGATTTGGGCATACTCACCCCTCAGGGCAAACAGACCTTAGAGTGGCTTTTTTCCAGTTCACCAGGTTATCTCTTTCCTTGGGAATAACCTCCTGTGTGTTTAGATTATGTACCACCACCTGTGACTGTTCCATAGTAAGCTGTGAGTCTTTCATCAACCCAGACATACATCTCCACTATGCAGCATTTAAAACCAAAGATACTACCTACCCCTGAATCGGTAAATCTCAGAATCCATTTAAGTAAAGGCTCCTCAGGAAGCTCATGATAC
The DNA here is from genome assembly GCF_000696425.1 of Galeopterus variegatus. Lineage (NCBI taxonomy): Eukaryota > Metazoa > Chordata > Mammalia > Dermoptera > Cynocephalidae > Galeopterus > Galeopterus variegatus. Next base: position 30,911 of record NW_007737109.1, read on the forward strand.
TGATCTACAAAATGAAACAATTCCTTCACACTGTACCCTCTGGTTTCCATAGTTACTTGGTTTTGCCCTTCCCCCACACTGACCACCTTCTTGGGAACAAGAGGGTCTTAGAGGTATTTTTTGCTGTCCTTGTGTAATTTTTCCCTCGGAAGACAGCTTTGAGGCTAGTGGCCGAAGCTCAGAATGACTGAAATCTGAGTTTGGTCGGGCATCAAGGTAGACCAGCGCTCTCTTTTACTTTCATTTTAGCTATTACAGGTAACAATAACCAAGGGATTGAGTATTTCACTTTTTTCTTATCAGTTTACGTTTCCTCAACTCCCTGAGAGTTGGAACCATCTCTAAATTCCACTGGTAACTTTTAACTTTAGTGACTGATTGCAGCACAGCTGCATAACACGGGTTACCAAGTGACCAACCAGGAATCAACAGTTCTTCATCCCCAACCCGCATTCTTTCTCTTCCCAAACCACATATTTCCATGAGCCAGGGCCACGCTAGCAAACCCCACTTCTCTGACACCAACCTGTAAGTGTGAAACAAAACACAAACAGTGTGTGTTTTTTCCTGTATGCTCTTACTCAGCAACAATCATCACAGAAGACTGACTTCTGTGTCCCGATGTGTGGGGATTTTCTTCACACCCTCAAGCAAGAATTCTTCATCAGACACCAGCTGGGAGACTTCCAGTTTAATTCTGGTGCTATCTACCTGGAAATAGCATTAGATCCAACAGGTAAAGGGCTCAGTCCCTAACACTGCCACCCACTTCAGATGCCACTCCCAAATCCAGGCCTCTGGGACTTCTAAC
>NW_007737109.1:32390-33364 GCF_000696425.1 Galeopterus variegatus
CCCTAACACTGCCACCCACTTCAGATGCCACTCCCAAATCCAGGCCTCTGGGACTTCTAACCAACCAGCTATAGATCAGGGGTCCCACGACACCTTCCTTGGGTTTGATTAATTTGCTTGAGCAGCTCACAGATCTCAGGGCAACACATACTTATTTTTACTTGTTTATTATAAAAGATATTAGAAAGGATACAGATGGAGAGATGCATGGGGTCATGTATGGGGGAAGGGAAGCAGAGCTTCCATGCCCTCCCCAGCTGCACCACCCTCCAGGAACCTCCACGTGTCCACTATCCAGAAGCTCCCAAACCTCGTGCTCTTGGGTTTCTATGGAAGCTTCATTATGTAGGCACGACTGAAGCATAGGCAACTATGTAGAAATGTGGACAAAAACGGTACGATTTAACACTAACAAACTGTGTGGGGAAACCCAGCGAGGCCTGTTTGTCCAGGCTCTTCTTGGCCTCTCCGTGCAGCTGATCTACCATCAGCTAAAGTAGGTCAGAGAAGGAATTTCTGCCTTGGAGAGAAAAAGGAGCAGGTGAGAGAGGACAAGAGAAGGTGAGCGAGTAGCATGATGACAACCAGTATATGAATATCATAATGTCACTGTCCATATCCCAGTTTTATCATTTGCTACCTCTGCAAACATGGTCAACTTTATTAAACTTGTATCTTAAGTTTCTCATCTACAAAAAAGAACCATAAAATAATAATATTTATACAAAGAAAAAAGTCATGGGAGAGTAACCAATAACCCCTCTTTTAAGCCATATTTATTGAGATCATGCCCTGTACCACTTACTGTTCTAAATGCTTTACAAATAAAATAATTTAATATTCTTACCAATCCTATCAGGTAGTTATTACTAAGCATTTAGACCAATTATTTAACATTCTCTTCATATTAGACAATATTGTCCAAAAAAGCCAATTTCAGCACATTAATGCAATAAAGGTTTGTGTCTCACATT
>NW_007737109.1:33578-34601 GCF_000696425.1 Galeopterus variegatus
AAGAATAAAAATTTCTCCAGATGTTGCCAAATGTTCCCTGGATGAGGGAAGGAAATTATACCTTTGCGACTCACTGATATAAAGACTGTGCCATCCCTCATAGTCTCAAAGACTTCACTGGACTTTTTTGTCTGGCTGACAGATTATGAAAGAAAAAGCTCATAGAGAACTATATGGGAAGGGTTAAAGCCCAAGTTCAGAACTGATGTGCATTGATAATACCCTCATTCTATTGATTGGAACTAAACTAAATCATCCCATCTATTCTCCAAGAAATCTGGTGATTGTAGTTTTCCTATGTTCTAAAGAGGAGAATAAAACAGGGTTGGATAAACAAATAGCTTTTGGGGGGCCATAATCTGTCCTTTTGGTCACCAAATACCAGTTGCACTCTTTTCCTATACACATTAAGCATGATTTCTTTAAAAAGGAAGTAATAAAAACTTTTATTACCGACTGCATTTGGCTTAGGTCCTTGCTCTCCAGGTAATACACATTATTCTACATCAGGTATGAAAGTGCCTTCATGGTCCAGTGACCTTTGAATTCAAAATACACCTTCCCCCGACCAATATACAGTAGTGGGAACAGAGACAGCTTAACTCTAATAAATATTCCCTTTGGAAAGGAGAGGAATGGGAAACACAGACCAGGGATTGTTCTATGGAACAGTGAATGAGGTGGAGGAAATTTCATGATTAGACTTTGATTCTTTTTGCTCTTGTCTGCTATTCATTATGACTATGGGTTTCAACTTCTGGGATACCCTTCCTCATCTACCATTTTCCTCAGCCACATCTAAAGTGCTGGGCTGGGTACACCGTCCTTTGAGGTGGCCCAGCCTTGCTACATTGCTTATTTCCTGAAGCTCAGCAAACAGTCAGAAGCTTGTTAGACAAGGTTCTTGGCTTCTTTGGCATACCAATTCCCTCAAAAAACTCAGTAGGCTTCTTAACTATTTACTTCCCATCAGTTCTGTAAGCATTTAATCACACCCCACTATTCTTTTCAGGAAAAAAAAAA
>NW_007737109.1:36382-37632 GCF_000696425.1 Galeopterus variegatus
AGATTTATTAAATATCTTTCATCAAAAATTCTAGTTATACCAGTTAGACTTTGATGTACCATACCAGTTTTGATAATTAAGGATCATTTTTAAAATTTTATTTTTTATGGTAACATAAACTAAAATTGACTTTTTCTCTCTTTTTTTTTAAAAGGGAGGTAATATAATTCTGTGAGTTTTAGCACATTTGCAGATTTGTGTAACCACCACAATTAAGATAGAACTTCTCCATCACCCCCAAAAATCTGTCTTGGGTGAATCCTTTCTAGTTACAACCCCCCACCCCAACCCCTGGCAACAACTGATCTGTCATCTATTACACCGTAGTTTGTCTATTTGAAAATATCATACAAATGAAATCACCCAGTATGTAACCTTTTTAGGCTAGCTTATTTCACTCAACAAAATGCATTTAAGATTTATCTTACTCCATTAGTGCAGCTATAACAAAATATTTGAGGCTAGGTAAAATATAAATCTGTTTCTTATAATTCAGAAAGCTGGGAAGTTCAAGAACAAGGCTCTGGCAGGATTGTTGTCCGGTGAGGGCTGCTCTCTGCTTCCAAGATAGGGGCATATTGCTGCATCTTCCAGAGAAGAGGAATTCTGTACCCTCATAGGGCAGAAGGGACAAAAAGGCAAAAAGAGCCTAAGATAGTTCCTTCCGGCCCTTTTATAAGGAACTAATCCATTCATGGGGCAGAGCACTCATGACTTAATCTCTTCTCAAAAAGCCCCACCTCTTAATACCACTACAATACAGATCAAGTTTCATCATGGAGAAGACACACATTCAAACTGTAGCAAGATTTATCTAAGTTGTTGACTGCATCAATATTTTATTCTGTTTATTGTTGATTAGTATTTCACTATATGGCTGTAACAAGTTTGTTTATCCTTTAAGTCACTGAAGGACATTTGGTGATTTGGGTGATTTATAGTTTTAGATAATTACTAATACATNGAGGGCACCAACAAGCTCGCCACTGCCCCATACTTTGTCCTTAAATAATGGATATTAGCCCAAAGAACTTCTCTGTCTCTAAAAGACTCTAAAGGCCTCAAAAATTGTACAGGTTGCCATCCCTTCTAAACTTCCACAGGGAGGTCTCTGTATTGAACTGTATCTAATAATGTTAGAAGATGTTGTGACTTACATATTGCAACTGTGCAGTGGTTCTGTGGTTGAAGATTTATTAAATATCTTTCATCAAAAATTCTAGTTATACCAGTTAGACTTTGATGTACCA
>NW_007737109.1:42588-43440 GCF_000696425.1 Galeopterus variegatus
AAAAAAAAAATCCTCAAATTTGCTTAACATTTCTGATTGTCCTCTGTGCATCCCTGTTTCATTACATGTTATAAAACTTTTCCAAAATAAAAGTATTTTGGTTTCGGCAGGTAACACTCTTAATTTAATGTCGTATATTGCACAAGTTTAAAAATTCAGAAAGTGATGAAAGAAAACAAAATCAATTCATAATTCATAATGATTGCATGCACACAACACACCCCCACACACATGCACACACATACACCATAAGAAAATTGCAGGTGAAGTAGGTGAGATGGTGATTTTAATAGAGACATCAAGTGTCCATAGTTCAGGCATATAATTAAAAATACCAAAATTAAAGAAAAATAAATCACCGATGCCAGCACTTGCAATGAGGTAATGCTTCTTAAAAACAATAGGAATTTTTATTACCTTGAAATAACATATAGTCAGAATTTTAAATTAGATGTCCTAAAGTTAGGGCTTTAAAAATGTTGACTGCATTTTATTTTTTGAGCTGGCATAGACTTTCAATTTCAAAAACTTGCTAACTAACATTTGGGACCGATTAGCAATCAGGCAGTATGTAATTTGGAAGTGAAATCCTGCTGTATTAAATTCTGATCCTTTTTAATAAGGTGATTCTAGATGAGCTCAATTGTACACTGTCAAAAAGGTCAGTATTTATTATATAAGAGAAATATGTAGTGTGGTTTGAGAAAGCCAAAAGGCCAACCTGACCAAGATTCTATTTCCCATTCAAAGCCTTAAATCCCCCAAATTATTGTCCCTCTGAACACTTAGCATTTTTTTTCCAGATGAGATGGCTTCAGGCAAAGTATGAATTGGTGGTGTGAATTAAATTAC
>NW_007737109.1:45102-46444 GCF_000696425.1 Galeopterus variegatus
TCTAAGTTGTTGACTGCATCAATATTTTATTCTGTTTATTGTTGATTAGTATTTCACTATATGGCTGTAACAAGTTTGTTTATCCTTTAAGTCACTGAAGGACATTTGGTGATTTGGGTGATTTATAGTTTTAGATAATTACTAATACATACTGTCTACAGTAAATGTTTCAATTTTGGGCCAATTTTTAATTTAATTTTTTTCTTATTGTTGAATTTTGGTAGTTCTTTATATCTTAAATTTTTAACCAGTTCTTCGTCAAATTATGATTTGCAAGTATTTTCTCCCAATCTGTAGGTAGGCCTTTTCATTCTCTAAAATGGGTCTTGTATAGAACAAAAATTTTAAGTGTCAGTAAAGTCCAATTCACCATTTTTAATGGATTATGCTTTGAACGTGATGCCTGAGAACTGTTTGCTTAACCCTAAGCCATGAATATTTTTTCTATTTTAGAGTTTTATGTTATACACTTGGATGAATGATCCATTTTGAGTTAATATCTGTGTAAGGTGGGAGATATAACTCTATGTTCACTTTATGTGTGTGTGGATGTCCGATTGATCATAAAACATTTATTATTAAAAATGTTCTTTTATCTAATGGCCTTTGCATCTTTGTCAGAAATAATTAGCTATATATGTATGGGTTTATTTCTAAAACTTATTTTCTTTTCCATTAATCCATGTGTTGTTCACTTCACTTCACCAAAACCACACTGTCTTGATTACTGTGGCCTTGATTATGGCAAATCTTGAAATCAGGTAATGTGACTTCTTCAGCTTTATTCTTTTCAAAATTTCTTTTGGCTATTTTACTTCTTTTTTGATTTAAACTTTAATATCACTTTGTCCACATCTACAAGCAGTTTTGCTTGTATTTTGACACATTGAACTTTGCTAAATGTACAGATAAATTTGGGGCAAACTAATGTATGACCATTTACATGTTAAGTCTTTTATTCAATGAATATGGTGTATATCTCCATTTATTTGTGTTTTTTAAAAATTCTTTCATACAAGTATTGTAGTTTTAAGTATATAAATTCTATACATGTTTTATTAGATTTGCACCTTAATAACTCTCTTGCTTAGAACTCTTGCAAATTCTATTTTTTCTTAGATTCCATTTGTAATTTTTCACCACTAATATGCAGAAGCATGAGTTGTTCTTGCATTGATAAATTCACTTCTTAATTCAAGGCATTTGAAGATTCCTGGAGATTTTCTCAATAGGCAATCATGCCTTCTTCAAATAGAAATGATTTTATTTCCTTTTTCTATGATATATATATATATATATATATATATTTTTTTTTTTTTTTTTTTTTTTTTTTTTTTTTTTT
>NW_007737109.1:47233-51584 GCF_000696425.1 Galeopterus variegatus
TATATATATATATATATTTTTAGTTCTTTTCTTTCTTTTAATGCATTGGCTATGCTTTCCAATATAGTGTTGAACAGAAGTGTTAAGAGTGCCATCCTTGCTTTGTCCCCTATTTTAGGGGGAGAAAATTCAATCTTTCACCAAAGTATTCTAAATTTACAAATTGTAAAATTTATATGAAAATGTAAAAGGCATTTTTCTTTACAGAATGTCCAAACAATCATAGAAAGGTAAAACAAACTTGCTCGAGGCTTTCTATAATGCTATAGTAAACAACACAATAGTAATATAATATGGTTCAATGAAACAAAGCAGAGTCCAGAAATAGACCTGCACTGTGATGATTGTTTTATTTTCAACAATGAGTCCAAGGTAATAAAAAAAGAAAAACTGTGTTTTCAAATTTTTTTTCTGAAATAAAGGAAGAAAATATTTTACACATATGAGTGTACAAAAATTACATACTCTGGACACAGCACTAAACATAAAGAGAAATTCATAATTTAGACTTCACCAATATTAAAAAAACACATATCTTCTTAAAAGTCCACTTAAACAAAAAATGAAAAGTTAAGCCACCAACTGAAAAAACTTTTTCATAATACATATATCTGAAAAATGACTAGTGTCCAGACTATGTGAAAAATGCTAAAAAGACGATAATAAAGAGACAAAAATCTGATAAAAAATTGGTAAGAGACTTTAAAAGACACTTTACAAAAGATTTACAAATGTCCAATAAAAGGTGTTTACAATGATTAATCATTAAGTATTATAAATGCAAATCACAATGAGATATAATTCACTAGAATCGCTAAATATCAAAGGCGGATGAGGATACAGAGTGACTAGAACTCTCATGTGTTGGTGCTGGAAATGTCAGATGGCATCCCCTCTTTGAAAGATTGATAGTTTCTTATAAAGGACACACCTATCTTAAGATGCAGAGATTATCTTCTCAGATATTTATCCAAGGTAAAGAAAGCGTAAGTTAAACAAAACTTTTACAAGAATGTTAACCATAGCATCATTCATAAGTACCAAATAGTGAAACAGCCTAAATGTTCATCAACAGATGAAAGAATAAGTGAAGTGTAACATATTCATAAATAGACATTTGAAAAATAGAAAACTACCATTAGAAGATTGCAGAAGGAATTGCTTCATGCAAGACCCACTAATGAATGCTAAAACTAGTGGAAAAACACTTTGAGGGGACATAGAATATTTACATAGCTTTGAGCTATCTCCCTCCAAATATTTGTTAATTATTATGGTAGTCTTAATACATGGCCACAAATTCTTTGACTCTTCTCCCTCCAGGAAGTGAAGGTTAATTCTCCTCCATTTTAATGTGGGCTAGACTTTGTTACTAGCTTCTAACAAATGAGTATGAAAAGGGAAAATAGTAACTTCAGAGTGGTGACACCTGGCAGATTTTACCTGAGTAGTGGAGGTTAACATCACTAGTAATACCTTAATATTGTCATAATCTCCCTGATACGATAAAAGGAGAAGAGCTTTCCACTCTGAGGCATTGTTCCCTATAATTTATCACCCCAGTCTAACTATAGCAAAACATCAGACAAACCCAACTGGAGGGACATTCTACAGAATACCAGCTATATCTCTAAAAATATCGAGGTTCTGAAAGACAAAGAAAGACTGAAAATTTACAGCAAGGTCACTATAGTTAATAATAATCTACTGTATATTTAAAAATTGCTAAGAGAGTAGGTTAAAAAATAAATTAATTAAATAAATTAAGAAGAGGATAGATTTTAAATGTTCTCACCACAAAAAATCGTAAGTATATGAGCTGATCAATATGCTAATTAACTTGCTTTATTCATTCCATAATGTCTGCATATATCAAAATGTCAGTTTGTATGTCACAAATGTATACAATTTTTTATTTGCCAATTAAAATATTAAACTTAGTTTAAAAAAAACTGTCACGGATAGCAGGACACTAAGGAAACATGGTGACTAAATACAACTTAGTTCTTCAGATTGGTTGGTGAAGCAGGAAAAACTCGATTAGTGGAAAAATTAATTAGAGTCAAATAGAGCAAAGTTAATAGATTATGCACATGTTAATTTCTTAATTATGAGAAATGTATCCCTCTTGTGTAAGATGATAATATTAGGGGAAATTCAGTAGTGTATGTGAGAATTTTTTATACTATCTTAGCAACTCTTCTGTAAATCTAAAACTATTTTAAAATAAAAGTGTATGCAAAGGAAAATAGTAGGAAAAACACAACTATTTCTGTAAATGGGAGAAACATTTTTTCCTTATTTGGAGAAGGAAGAAAATAAAGGCACATTTGTAGCCACAAATAAATTTCAAAACCAATGTACCAAAAGTCAGAGATGTGGAAAAATTTTAAAAAGTAAAGAGAAATGGAGGTTAGATACAGGAAATTCAGCATCCAAGGAAAAGGAGATTCAAAAGAAAAGAAAACTAATAAGAAAAAGGAAGAAATAGTTAAATTTTAAAGATGACCTCCAATAACTAAAAATTATATATTTTTATTTTTAAAGACTCACTAAATTATTGACTAAAATTTATAAAAATGGGTCCACAACCTGAAATTTCTATAAAATACAAGACACAGAAGTCAATATGACATGATTTAGAGGCAAAATTAACAGAGTAACGAGAATCAAACTAATATCAAACTTTTGGTCAGCCTAACTACGTCACAAGATAATATAGGAATGCTTCCCAAGTCCTTAGAAAACATTTAAATTAAGGATGCTATGCCTCAACTATGAAAATGAGAAAAAAAAATTACATTCTATTCATTTACCCCATATAAAAATAGTAAAAAGTTACTCCAAAAAATAAATTTTCAAAGTTGGAGAAAATAAAGACATGAAATTCATGAATAAGAGTAATGCTCTATATGGGTCTTCAATTTTTAGAATTACCTTGTGAATAAAGCATTAAAAAAAACTGTTGTTGCATTTCTTGGCTATGGTAAATAGAGCTATGATGAACTTGGAAGTGCAGCAGCCATAAAAAAGAATGAAACTCTGCCATTTGCAGCAACATGGATGAGCTNTGATGAACTTGGAAGTGCAGCAGCCATAAAAAAGAATGAAACTCTGCCATTTGCAGCAACATATCCATGGAGAAAATTATGTTAAGTGAAATACACCAGGCACAGAAAAAGAAGTACCACATGTCTTCACTCATAAGTGGGAGATTGGAAACAAAGAAAAAAGAAAGACCATAATAAAATATTGAACTTTCAGAAGGGGAAAACTGACCTATAGTCACTAGAGGTGGGAAAGGGGGAAGTGAAAGGATAGGAAATAATTGGGTAAGGGACACAAAATGTAATTATGATTTGTAATGATGTACGTGCTAATAATATTGATTTGTTCATCACTTACTGTACACAAATATTGATAGTCAACTCTGTACCCCATAAATATTTATAATTAAAAAAAATAAAACTACTGTTAAGAAACAGAATATACGTGTCATAGATATTGGTTTGGTAATAGTACAACAATTATACATGGGATGCTGACAGAGGTGGGTGGAAATTGGAATACATGTATATTGTTTTTCACAGCATAGAGTCAGAAAATATTGCCTCAAGTTAATATATACTATTAAAAAATAAAGATTTAAATACATTAGAAAGCCAGTATGACAAAAATAAAATAAATCCAATTATAATATTAGAAAATTGAAGATGGATTGTGAGAAAGTCAATGGAAAATATTATTTTCTTAATTATTCATTTTTACAGAGGAAATCTTATATAGTTTGAAGTAAGTAAACAATGAAATGCAGGTGCCAGTGGAACATTTAAAATTGTTTACTGTCAGAAAAGAAAGGGGAAAAAAAAGCAGAGGTGGAGAATATGCAGAGAAAACATTTCTTATATTTCTCCCTTTTATAATACTTTGAATGTGTTCTCTTTTTGCTTGTTTGGCTAGTGTTGATCACTTCTTTGTTTGAATATTTTAAACTAAGCTAATTTAAAAACATGATGATTAAATTTAGAGGAAAAAAAGTCACTACAAAAAATCAACTAAACTCAGTGGAAGGCAGTAAAGGAGAAAATGAGGGGGAACAAAGACACATAGAAAATAAATAATAAAATGGCAAAAGTAAGTCCTTCCCTAACAGTAACTACTTTAAATACAAATGAATTATACTTCTCAATTAAAAAAAAAAGAACAGGTTACAGACTGACTTTTTTTAAAAAAAAGCAGATTCAACTATATGCTGTCTACAAAAGAATAACTTTAGGTCTAAGGACACACATAAGTTGAAAGTGAAAAAATGGAAAAATATATTTCACACAAATAGTTACCAAAAGAGAGC
>NW_007737109.1:52918-59702 GCF_000696425.1 Galeopterus variegatus
CAAAGAGTGAATCTTGAAAGAGGCAGAGAAAGAATTTACCTTACCTTTAGAGAAACAAGGATAAGAATCACAATGGAGTTCTTCATTGTGAGAAGCAGTATAGTTTTACTTGAAAGTACATGTAGATTAGTAATAAATGTATATTGCCAACTCTAGGAAATCACTAAAAATTTTTTAAAAGTATAACTGATATGTTATGAAAAGAGAGAAAATGAAATGATATAAAATGTTCAAATAAAATCACAAAAGGCAGAAAAGAAGTGAAAGACAAAAACTGGAAACAAAGAACAAAGGCCATATAAAAAATAGCAACAAATATTGTGGATATCAGTCTAATTATATCGGTAATGACTCTGAATATCAGTGGTCTAAATGCATCAATTAAAAGACTGAAAATGTCAGAGTGGATCAAAAACAAGACCCAACAAGAAGCTGATTTTAAATATAATGGCACATGTACATGAAAGGTAAGTGGATGGGGGATGATATACCATGCTAACAGTCATCAAAAGAAACCAGAATAATTGCAGTGGAGTGCATTGTCCCCCCAAAGTCATTGAAGTTTGAATTGTGTCCCCCAGGTTTTATGTATTAGAAACTTAGCCCCCACTGTGACTTTTAAGAGGGTGGGAAATCCTATGATGGTAATTGAAAGGTGGAGCTTTGAAGAGGTGATTGGATTATAGGATCATGCAGTAGTGAACAGATTAAAAATGGTGGTCAGGGGCATGGTTCTGAGGGTTTTAAAAGAAGAGTAGAGTCTGTCTTTCTCTCTCTCTGCTCTCTCTGTTTCCACCATCTTGCAATGTGAGACCCCTGAGTCACTGTTGCCACCACCAGATGGACTTTGGACTTCCCAGCCTCAGAAAGTGTAAGCAATATATTTCATTTTTTTAATAAATCAACCAGTTTCAAGTATTTTGTTTTAAGCAAAAGACATGGACTAATATAGTAACTATATTCGAATCATATTCTTACTCTACCATACAGCAATTGCACTCCTTAGCATTTACTCAAAGGAATTCAAAACTTACATCTACACAAAAACCTGCACATAGATATTTATATTTATAGCAATTTTATTCAAAACTTCCAAAACTTGGAAATAGCCAAGATGATCTCCAGTAAGTGAATGCATAAACAAACTGTTGCACATACAGACAATAAAACAGTATTCAGTGCTAAAAAGAAATGAGCTATCAAGGCATGAAAAGACATAGAGGAAATTGGATGTATATTACTAAGTGAAATAAGACACTCTGGAAGAGCTCTATAGTATATGATTCTAACTATATGACATTTAGAAAAAGGCAAACCTAGCGAAACAGTTAAAAGATCAGTGGTTGACAAGGGGTGTGAGAGATGAATAGGCAAAAGACAGGATTTTTAGGATAGTGAATATTCTCTGTGTGATGGATACATGTTATCATTACACATTTGTCCTAATTCCCAGAATGTGCAGCACCAAGAGTGACCCCTAATGTAAACTGTGGACTTCAGAGGATATTGACATGTCAATGTATAGTTCCATCTTGGTGGGGGATGTTCATTATGGGGAAGCTGTGTGTGGGGGGTGTCAGGGGGATGTGGGAAATGTCTTTACCTTTCTCTTAATTTTGCTGTGAAACTAAACTGCTCTAAAAAAATCTTTAAAAAATATGTATCACAAACTCTAAGGCAAGTACTCGAATATTTTTAAAAAGGAGTATTAGATAAGCTAAGACAGGGGATAAACTGGAGTCATATATAATGCTCAATTAAAAGCCAAGAAGGCAGAAAAATGTAGGGGAAAAGTAATGAATAATAAATGCAATGAGTACAAAACATTTATAAACATGGTTGATAAAAATCCATTTTAACAATCACTTAAAATTTTAACAACACTTAAATTGTGAATGGTCTAAATACACCAGTTAAGATAAAGAAATTAATAGAGTGGATTAAAAAAATCATTCACTATTGGAGTTTAAAAGTAGACTTGATCTGACAAAACAAAGAATCAGCAAACTTTAAAATAGTCCAATGGAGATGATTTATTCTGAAGAACAGTGGAAAAAATAATGAAGCAAAATGAACAGAAATTCAGACAAATGCAAAACAGTGTTAGGCACTCCAATACATGTATAATGGGAGTACCAGCAGAGGAGAGAGAAAAAGAAGCAGAAACAAATACTTGAAGAAATAATGGCTGAAAACTTTCCATATATGATAAAAAAAATTGTATCTACACATCCAAGAAGCCCAACAAACACTAAGTAGGATAAATACAAAGTGATTCATATCCATACACATCATAATAACATCTCTGGAAGACAAAGAGATCTTGAAAGCAGCAAGAGAAAAATGACTCATCACATAATAGGAACCCCTGATGATATTAAAACTGATATTAAAAAAGACATGAGGACAACATCTTCGAAAGAGTGAAAGAAAAGGGCTGCCAACCAAGAATTTTATATCCAGCAAAACTCATATGAAATACAGACATCCCTAGACAAAGAAAAACTGAATATTTATTTACTTACTTCCTTAATTTATTTATTTAGCTATCAGACCCACTTTGAAAGATACTACTAAAAAAGTTATTCAGGCTAAAAGTAGGTTACCCCAGAGAGTAATTCAATTGCATCTGAAAAACAAAGAATGTCACTAAAGGTACTTATATAGGTAAGACATTATAATTGCATATTTCTACACCTTTCTTCCATTGCTAGATTACAAAAGCAAATGTATAAAATAAAAAAATATGTAATTGTATTGTGGGTACTGTTACATATGGAAATGCAATATATTTGGCAATAATAGCAGAAATGGTCAGGTGGGAGCAAAGTTCTATGAAAGAAAAGAAATGGCACCAAATGGTAACTTTAATCCAACAGAACAAATGAAGTTAAACAGAAAGAATAATATGGTTATATAACTTTATAAAAATATATTTTCTTCATCTCTCTCTCTCTCTACACACACACACACACACACACACACACACGTTTTTCCCCTCAGCTTCTTCAAAAGTCATACAATTTTATGAAACAATAATTGTATCAATGTATTGTGGAGTTTGCATTATACGAGAGTTCTTCAAAAAGTTCATGGAAAGGTTCATATTATCTTTTAATTCTATTTTTCTACAAACTTTTGAAGTATACTCATATATAGAAGTAAAATATGTAAATATAATAGCACAAAAAGGGAAAAGAAGGAATATAGCACACAGCAGTAGAGTTTCCATGTCACTAGAATTGTTAGTACAAATCTGAAATAGTTCCTAATAAGGATATATATGATGAGCCCTAGAATAACCAGTAATAAAATAACAAAAATACAGTGAAAAAATCACTAAAGGTATTAGAATGTCACACTAGAAATTATTCAATTAATGAAAAGAATGAAGATGAGACGGGAACAAAACAGACATGAAACATATAGAAAAAATAAAATGGCAGATGTATATGCTGCTGTATCAACAATAACATTAAGTGATAATGGATTAATCCATCAATAAAAATGCAGAGATTGTCCGATTGTATTTGAAAATACCCACCTATTTGATTTCTATACTAGACACATTTTAGATTCAAAGAAATAAATACATTGAAGATGTAAGGATGGACTATTTATATCATGTAAACTGCAACCTTAAGAGGGATGATGTGGCTAAACTAATATCGGACAAAGTAGACCTTTAAAGAAAAAGTATTGCTAGATATAAAGAAGCATATTTTCTATTGATAAAAGGATAAGTCCATCAAGAATATATAACAATTATAAACATACGCACCTAACAACAGACTCCCAAACTACTTGAGGTAAAAGCAAAGGAGGAAATAGATACTTCGACAATGATAGTGGGAGACTTTATACCCACATTTAGTATTGGATAGGACAACTTGGCAAAAGACGAACAAGGAAATAGAAGTCCTGAACAACACTATGTACCAACCACACCAAACAGGCGTGAATTGAACACTCAACCAGAATTGAACACTCAACCAAAAAACAGATTATGTATGTTTCTCAAGTGCACATGGAACATTTTCCAAGATAGACCATACACTAGGCCACAAAATAAGCCTGAATAAATTGAAAAGGATTGAATTAACATATGGTATGTTCTCCAACCAAAATAGAATGCAGTTAAAACTCACTAACAGAAGAAAATTTGAGAAATCAAAAGTGTATGGCAATTAAATAGTACACTTACAAATAACCAATAAGTCAAAAAAGAAATTGCAAGATAAATCAAATTAAATTACTTTTAAGAGGAAAGCGAAATAAAAGACACCAAAACTTATGCGTCACAATAAAAGAGATCACTAGAGCAACATTTAGAGTCATAATCTTAGATTTAAAAAGGAGAGAGATTGCAAATCAATAATGTGCTCTTCCATCTTAACACACTGCAAGGACAAACTGAAACTAAAGTAAGCCAAAGGAAGGAAACAATAAAGAGCACAGTGAAAATTAATGACATAGAAAATAGAAAAGCAATAGAAAAAATTACAAAACCAAAAGTTGTTTCTATGAAAAAATTTAAAATTGGTAAAACTTTAGACAGACAAACTAAGAAAAAAGAAAGAAAAGCTGAATTACTAAAATTAAGAAGCAAAGAAGGGGCCATCCCTACTGACCTTAGAGAAATGAGAAAGATTATAAGGGAAAACTATGAACNAAAATAGAATGCAGTTAAAACTCACTAACAGAAGAAAATTTGAGAAATCAAAAGTGTATGGCAATTAAATAGTACACTTACAAATAACCAATAAGTCAAAAAAGAAATTGCAAGATAAATCAAATTAAATTACTTTTAAGAGGAAAGCGAAATAAAAGACACCAAAACTTATGCGTCACAATAAAAGAGATCACTAGAGCAACATTTAGAGTCATAATCTTAGATTTAAAAAGGAGAGAGATTGCAAATCAATAATGTGCTCTTCCATCTTAACACACTGCAAGGACAAACTGAAACTAAAGTAAGCCAAAGGAAGGAAACAATAAAGAGCACAGTGAAAATTAATGACATAGAAAATAGAAAAGCAATAGAAAAAATTACAAAACCAAAAGTTGTTTCTATGAAAAAATTTAAAATTGGTAAAACTTTAGACAGACAAACTAAGAAAAAAGAAAGAAAAGCTGAATTACTAAAATTAAGAAGCAAAGAAGGGGCCATCCCTACTGACCTTAGAGAAATGAGAAAGATTATAAGGGAAAACTATGAACAAACGTATATCATAAAATTAGATAATTTAGATTAAATGGAGAAATTCATAGACACAAACTACTGAACCTTACTCAAGAAGAAACAAAAATTCTTAATAGACGTACAAGTGTAAAATTTTTATATTCATATTTTAAAAGTTCCCATATAGAAAAGTCAAGACCCAGATGGCTTACCTGGTGAATTCTTATAATCATTTAAAGAAAAATTAATGTCAGTTGTTCACAAATACTTCCAAAAATATAGAAGATAACAATTTCAACTCAATCTATGAGACCACTGTCACCCTGATATCAAAATCAGATAAGGGGATCACAAAAGAGTAAATTAATAAATTCACAGACCTATATCTCTTATAAATACTGATGTAAAAATTCTCAAATTACAGAATAATAGCACACCAAATCCAGCAACATGTAAAAAATAAATATGTGCCACAGAAGTGTGATTTATTTTAGGAGCACAAAGTTAGGTTAGCATATAAAATCAAACAATAAAATGGGCCATATTAATACAATAAAGAACATTATCATCTGGCAGGAATATAAAAAGATGCAGCTGCTTCAAAAAACAATGTGGCAATACCTCGAAATGTTAAACACAAAATTACCCATTATTTTCACTCACAGGTTTAAGACCAAGTGAAAAGAGAACATAAGTCTACATAAAAATATGTGCACAACGTTTGCTGCAGCATTAATCATGTCCCAAACTGGAAATAACCTAAATGCTCATCAACATTCAAATAGATAAGGAAAATATGGTAGACTCATAAGATGAAATATAATTAACAAAAGAATAAAGTACTGATACGTACTACAATACAGATGACCCTTGAAAACTTTATGCTAAGTGAAAGAATCTGGTCACAGGAAAGCATGATCATGTGTATGAAATGTTCAGAATAGGCACATCTATAGAGACAGAAAGATGAATGTTTGCCTATGACTGGAAGGGCTGGGAGAAAATGGGAGTAGCTGCTAATGGATAGTTCTACTATTTGTTGTGATGGAAATGTTGTAAAAGTGATTGCAGGATAGTTGCATAGCTCTATGAACATATTAAAAAGCATTCAATTGTACACTTTAAATGGGTGAATTAAAGTATACAGTTGAAGAGGGAGGTTTATTGCAGTAAGTGTTTACATCGAAAGAACAGAAACACTTCAAATAAACAACCTAACATTAAATCTCAAAAAACTAGAAAAACAAGAACAATATAATCCCCAAACTAGTAGACAAAAAGAAATAAGATCAGAACAGAACTAGATGAAATAGAAACCAAAAGAATAATACAAAAAATCAATAAAACAAAATGTTGGGTTTTTGAGATGATAAATAAAATAGACAAGCCATTGGCCAAACTAATTAAAAAAAAAGAAGAGAGAAGACCCAAATAACAAAAATCAGAAGTGAAAAAGGAGACATTACAACTGATACCACAGAAATAACAAAGAATCATTAGACTATTACAAACAACTATACACCAACAGATGTTTGTTTTAAATACAACTTTGTTTTTTAAAATACAAATACGCAGAGGTGGGGGAAGATGGTGGACTAGAGG
>NW_007737109.1:60424-61635 GCF_000696425.1 Galeopterus variegatus
TGATACCACAGAAATAACAAAGAATCATTAGACTATTACAAACAACTATACACCAACAGATGTTTGTTTTAAATACAACTTTGTTTTTTAAAATACAAATACGCAGAGGTGGGGGAAGATGGTGGACTAGAGGTGCTCAATGCATGATCCTTCTACAGAAAGGGACCAGCACAAGGAACGCACAGCTAACTATGAGAAAAACATTGGTGGGAGAGTGTGGGGAGGGCAGTAGGAGCCTGGTGAAGATTCCGTGGAGCACAGAAACCAAGCAGCGTGGTGTAGAGGAGAAAAAGGCATGAGGCTTCAGCTGCAGCCATGTCTCCCAAGCCAGGATCGGCCAGGAGGAATTCTCCCTTGTGGCAGAAGAATCTGCATGGCCATGAACATTTCCCAGAGGTAACCCTCCCTTTGTTCCTGCCCCAGCCTGCCATCACCACTGCTGTGGTTGCCTGTCTTATTGTCTAATGCCAGAGCCATCACCCTTCTCCCCATACGGGAGTTCCTCCTGCTCAGTGCACCCCACCATGTGACCCATGTTGCCAGCACAGCAACAGGTGCCTATGTGTCTCCAGCCTTCAAGCCCCCCTGTGTGACTCCTGCCTTCCAGTCACCTGTGTAGTTCCAGCCTTCAAGCTGCCTGCATGTACCTGGCCACCTATGTGATCCCAATTGCCCAGCAGCCAGTGCCACCCACCTGCCTAGGCTCAGCCATTCAGCTGCCCATGTGGCCCCACCCACCCATGTGGGCTGAGCTATCAAGCCACTCACATGGTCCCAGCTGCCACAGCCATCCATGTGGTCCCAACTGTACACATTGGTCCAGCCATTCAGCCACCTGTGTGGCCCCAGCTGCCCCTGCTGCCCACCCAGCCCCCACCCACCTGCATGGACTCAGTATGTTTGTAGCCCCAGCCACACACATAGCTGCCGGTATCCCCTGGAAATATTGAGTCTACCTGGAACAACTAAGTCTACCTGGAACTACTGAAATTACTGAGTCTACTCAGAAACAAAACTAAAACACCTCACCCAATGGGCAATATATAACAAATCTGCAGGAGGCAGTCTCTCTCCTCAAAAGCCACCACAGAGTAATAGAAGAAGCAACCACGAGATGACTAGGCAGGAACACAAGAATACTAGAAATATGAAAAAAAAGAAGAAGAAGAAAATATGCCACTACCAAAGGTACACTATAATTCTCAAATACC
>NW_007737109.1:62531-65442 GCF_000696425.1 Galeopterus variegatus
ACCTATGTCCCATTCAGACTAACAGCAGACTTTTCAGCAGAAACACTACAGTAAAAAACAAGAACAAAAAAAATTTAAAAATAGCAACAGAGCTGCTATTTTTAAGAATTTCTCAAAGAAAGATACACAAACGGCCAACAGACATGAAAAAAATCTCAACATCACTCAGTGTCAGGGAAATGCAAATCAAAACCACACTGAGATATCATCTCACCTCAGTTAGATTGGCTGTTATCAAAAAGACAGAGAATAACAAACGTGGTGAGGATGCAGAGGAAGGGAGACCTCCTACATTGTTTGTCAGACTGTAAATTAGTGCAGCAGTTATGAAAAACAGTATGGAGTTTCCTCAAACAACTACAGATAGCACTGCCATATGATCCAGCAATCCCACTGCTGGGGATATACCCAAAGGAATGGAAGTCAGCATGTCGAAGGGATATCTGCACTCCCATGTTCATCACCGCTCTGTTTACAATAGTGAATAGTTAGAATCAACCTAAATATCCATCAGGGAAAGACTGGATAAGGAAAATGGGCTATATGTACACAATGAAATACTACTCTGCCATAAAAGGAACAAAATCCTGCCATTCACAGCATCATGGACGACCTTAGAGAAAACTATGTTAAGTGAAAAAAGCCAGGCACAGAAAGTGAAATACTGCTTGTCTGCACTCATACATGGGAGCTAAAAATACAAAAATAAATAAATTTTTTTTAAAAAAGAAAGATACAACAATCACAATAATATGTTGAACTTTCAAAAGAAGAGAACAGAATTGAGGTTACCAGAGGTGGAAAAGGGAGAAGCATATGGAGATTAGCGAGAAACTGGTAAAGGGGACACAAAAAATGATTTCATTGTTTAATACCGAATATACTTATTATCTTGATTTCAGCACCACACATTACACACAGGTATTGATATTCAATGTGGTACCCCTCAGATATGTACAATCAGTTGAGTTTCAATAAAAAAAAATACATGAGGACATTTATTGCTATGGTTTGAATGTTCCCCCCAAACTCATTAAAGCTTGATCCCCAGTGAAACAGTGTTAAGAAGGTGGGAAATCAAACCCTGGTATTTGAAAGGTGAGACCTTTAACAGGTGATTGGATCATGAGGACGACACCTTCATTAATGGATTAATCCATTTATATATTAATGGTTTAATGGTTTAATACACAGGGCTCTATAAGGAGAGCAGGTGAGAATGGAAAAATGCTCCTGCTCAGCCCTCCCTGCCTCAGGATGCTGCTGACAGTCCCCACCAAGAAGAAGGTCCTCATTAGATGTGACCCCTGGGCCTTGGGTTTTCAAAAACTGTAGAAAATAAATTCCATTTCTTTATAAATTACCCCGTTTAAGGTATTCTAAATGACAGAAAAGAAACTAATACATTTATAAAGTTCATCTGATCTATTTACTTATTGGTCTTTTTGTCTCCTAGGTGTTAGGGAAGATTTTCAGAATATCAGATCACTTTAAATTTGAGTTTTTATATTTCATAATAAATGTAGGATTTTTATATGCTTCTGATTATATATAAATCATTTTCTCTTTGTAAGAATAACAGTGTACAGTTCATATATGTAGCATTTTGCCTAAAAAAGAATGTTTCCTCCTGTTGCACAGCTTTACTCAGCTGGCCTCATAGTTGAAATAAATGGGTGACAAGTGCTCTCACGACTTTAAAACACGAGGTTTCTAAAGGAGTTACCATGATTTAAATACAGAAACAAAACCGAAACAGCCTGAAACCTTCATTCTGTTGTCCATCTCCCTGTTACATAAAAAAAATGCTGGAGGGATGGCCGGTTAGCTCATTTGATTAGATCATGGTGCTGATTACACCAAGGTCAAGGGTTTGGTTCCCTGTACTTGCCAAATGCCAAATGCCAAAAAAAAAAAAGAAAAAAAGAAAAATGGCTCGAGGTTCAGGGGATGCTTTGAAGAGAATTCAAAGGACGAGCAGGCACTGTGTCATTCAGTCTTGGCAGAAATCTGATCTTTCCTCTGTTCAGTTTGATACTTATATGTTTATAATTTTTAATAAAAGTTTTAAATAGAGGCATTTTATTGTGTTTTAATTTGATTCTGTTTCATATTTTTGACCGCTTAGTTGTATTTGGTGTGAAGACGTATATGATTTTTCTTGTATGGATAATGTGAAAAGTGCAATTCCAACTGATGGAAGTTGGACAATGGTTCCTCATTCAGTTTTTTAGTGTTGAACATAAATTTTAAGTGAAGCGAAGAGAACATTTTATTCAGGATTACAGACATGAGTAATAGTTAATAGAATAGATAGTCCTTAAAGCCCTTTACATATCTATTAATCTACTACATATTTATTCTCAAAGCATTTATTTCATCAACATATTACTTGTTTTTTGTTCTATTATATCATGTCCCATCAATAAATATTTTAAAAATTGTAAATCTCTCACACATTTTCAGCTTGACATGATATAAATCAGAATCTCAAATATAAAACCTACAGTACAATCAATTACAATTTATGGACAGAATTTTTACCAAGATATTAACTGTAAAGGTATGGATGGGTGTAGGGGGACCTCAAGGGTTAATTCAGGAACTTGGGGCTAGTCTCAGCAGAGCTGTCATCATCAATAGCCTGAAGGTTCAGTGGCGAGTGAGGTTATTAGAATTGTATCCTAATATAAAATATTTTTATTCTTGAAAACTTTTTATTGATCTTTCTATTATAATTCTCTCCCACAAAATCTTTTTAAATTGAAATTTTTTTTATAATTTTCTGTGATTACAGGCAATAAATATTTTTCTCTGTATTGATGAATGATTAAAACAATCAAAAAGTATTTCTAGGAGGGTGCAGAGTTTAGGAACAGTTATTTCCATTTGTCATTTTTCTATAGATTTT
>NW_007737109.1:66441-69467 GCF_000696425.1 Galeopterus variegatus
TTATAGAAATTAGTACAATATGAGGGTACTTCAAAAAGTTCATGAATCAATGGAATTTTTTAAAAAATACAAATCTTTCCATGTACTTTTTGAAGACCTTAAACAAGACTTATCAAAGGAGTACAATTTTCACTTAAAGAAGCCTTACAAATGAAGTTGAAATTAGGTGAAGTTGGAACCAAATAACCACATGAAAATGAAAATATCTTAGTTTCTTCCTAATTTCAATTTTGTAAGTGAACTACAAGATTTAAATGGATATAATAAGAAATAATGAGTGTGACACCTGGTAGTAATTTTATATTAAAAATTATAATTCATGGTTAAAGTAATTAATAGTTATATATTTGACAGAATTAAAGATCCTAGCCACAACCAAGATTCTAATTCTAAATAAATAAGAAATAGAATCCTAAATAACCTAATTCTAAAGAAATGCAACTGCTTTCTAAAGTTCTGGGCAATAAATCCACAATGGAATGTTGCAAACATTCTGATACTATAAAAGCTTTTGTGTGTACACTCTGCTTTTATAACAGAAATTTATTCTGTGTATATTAATAGCAAAAAGCAGATAGACTTTTTATTTTATTTTTATTTTTAGTTTGTGTGGAGCTTAGTAAAGGGTATTGTTTGATGTGTTATTTATAGTAAGATCTTCAAAATATCCCCACTAATCTTGCAAGTGTGTGGGAAGAGTAAAGAAACAAAGTGGTGATCAAAGGTTTAAAGGGAATAGTGACCTGTATCCAAGCAATGCATGGATATGAATTTATAGCCTGCAGGACTGTGCACCACAGTGAAAGGCAATGTGCCACAATAAAAATTAGACAGCATTTGCCTTTGCTTTGTACATTGGGAAAAGGCATGATGGTGAAAAAGGAGTGACAAAGCAGAACGAACTTAAGACATATCCAGAATAAAGTTCTTTCTGGGGCATATCAACTTTAAGACAAGACACACACACAACTTGACAATCCAGAAATTGACAATATGGAAACGACCCATACTGATATGCCTCTTACAATGTCTTTGTGTTTCCCTAAAAGCCTACGGCCCCATGTCTGAGGACGACTGCTAAAGATAAGCCTTTATTCACTAAAGGAGATGCATCTAAGTTATATCCAACACTCTGACTGATCATGTGTATGATGTTGGCCCCGTGGCGGCATTAGTCATGTGAAAACTTATAGAACCTAAAAGATGATATGTCCTTCCGTTTGTCTTAGTTCTTCTCTTTTTTTCTATAATTATTTAAATACTTTTACATTTTATCAACATTTTATTTATATATGAATAAATGTAAACTGTGATCTTGTCTTTCTTTCTCCTATTTTTTCTCAGCCTTGCATGCCCTGATCTCTACTAAGTTTTGTCTATCACGCTGGGTCAGGTAGTCTGCCAACTACATTGCCTAGGCTCACTTGATAGCTAGTTACCAGTGAGACTCTGCCAGTAGGAAGCAACCATGGTAGTCCAGAAAGCAAGAAGAGAAGAAAAGCTAGTCTCCCCTTCCTTTCCTTTCTTCTAGAGGCTCCTTAGAAAGCCCTTGCCTCCCTTCTGTTTTCTCAGTTTCAACCAGGCCTTCCCTTCTGGTGGATCATCTGTGGAGCTCCACTGTGATTGAAACTCAGCAGGGTGTGCCCTTCCTCCCAGTTCTAGGACTGGCTGCGCAAAATCCCCAGTGGTGCAGAGCCAAACGTCCAGAGTCCTAGTAACTCCATCTTCTTTCTTTACCTGCTCTTCCCTGTTCTAGGAAAGGCAGCGGCTCCCTGAAGTTACAACTCTCTATGTATTAACTCTTGTTTATTTCTTCTCCTCCAACATCCTTTTCTTTTTCGTCCTCATGTCTTTTAATGGCTTGGTAACCAATTCTCTTTATTACATTCTTAAAAAACCTTAAAGCTTTGTTTTATTATTTTCCCTAATTGGACACTGTCTGATAAAATAATTAATACAAAACTCAATAGCAAACATGAATCTAGATAAGTAAGGAAAGGGGTAAGCTGAACAGAATCTCTGGGTCGTAGTTTACCTTCACATTCACTAAGAATTTAAAATTGACTGTTCTTGTAAATACAACTTACAAAGTCATGAATGAGCCCTGGAAGATGTAGGATTCACCAACTACAGAACATCTGACAATTGATCTACCATCTTATAAGCTATGAGTGAGTGGTCACTTTCTTTTTAACTTGTTTTTTAAATTAATCTCTTTATTTTTAAATTGTTACAGATTCACACGCAGTTGTAAGACACAATACAGAGAGATATCCTGTACACTTCATCCACTTTCCCCTAATGATACCATCTTGCAAAGCTGTGGTACAGTACTACAACCAGGACTTAGCCGTTGGTACCACCCTCTGGTATTGTTCAGATTTCCCAGTTTTACTTATTGCGTGTATCTGTGTGGCTATTGTTCTATGAAATTTTATCACACATGTAAGTTTACGCATCCAACAACACAGTCACGATATAGAGTATTTCCATCGCCACGAGACTCTTCGTGTTACCCTTTTGTAATCACATCCACTTTCCCCATGTCCACCTTTTCCTTAGCCGCTAGGAACCACTAATCTGTTCTCCGTTTTTATTTTGCCATTTCAACAATGTTATTCAAATGGAATCACATAGCATGCAACCTGTCAGGAATGGCTTTTCCCCCTCAGCCTAATTCCCTTGAGATTCATTTAAGTGGTTGCATGTATTAATAGTTGATTTCCTTTAATTGCTGAGTAGTATTTCATGCATGACAGTTTGTTTATCCATTTGCCTGTTGAAGGGCATCTGGGATATTTCTGGGTTTGGGCTCTTCCAAATAAAATTGCCATGAACATTCATGTACAGGTTTTTACGTGAACATGTATTTCTAGTTTTCTGGGATAAATTCTGAAGACTGCAATTGCAGGGTATATGGTGGTCACATGCTTGGTTTTATAAGAAAGTGCCAGACCACGCATAAATCAGAATGGCTAACATTAAAAAAAAAATAGTGAAAACACTGAATGTTGGAGAAGATGCAA
>NW_007737109.1:73228-73875 GCF_000696425.1 Galeopterus variegatus
TGGGTGGGTAGGTAGGAGAAAGGATGTGAGCACACCAGGGTCAAGGCTGCTGTGGGAGCCATATCAGAAACAAGTAGGAAGTCAGAGAAACAGGTAGAGGGTCAGGATGAACAGGTCAAACATATAGGAAATCAAAGTTGGGCTCCAGGAGCTCAAAGGCAAGCAGACGGGAAGTCTGAGTCGGGCTCCAGGAGCTCAAAGGCAAGCAGACGGGAAGTCTGAGTCAGGCTCCAGGAGCTCAAAGGCAAGCAGACGGGAAGTCTGAGTCAGGCTCCAGGAGCTCAAAGGCAAGCAGACGGGAAGTAGGAGGAGTCGGGCTCCAGGAGCTCAAAGGCAAGCAGACGGGAAGTCACCAGGAGCTCAAAGGCAAGCAGACGGGAAGTCTGAGTCAGGCTCCAGGAGCTCAAAGGCAAACAGACGGGAAGTCGGAGTCAGGCTCCAGGAGCTCAAAGGCAAGCAGACGGGAAGTTGGAGTCGGGCTCCAGGAGCTCAAAGGCAAGCAGACGGGAAGTCAGAGGAGTCGGGCTCCAGGAGCTCAAAGGCAAGCAGATGGGAAGTCGGAGGAGTCGGGCTCCAGGAGCTCAAAGGCATGCAGACGGGAAGTCACCAGGAGCTCAAAGGCAAGCAGACGGGAAGTCAGAGGAGTC
>NW_007737110.1:0-40599 GCF_000696425.1 Galeopterus variegatus
CATGTGTGCATATGAAACATTGAAAAGGAGTAACACAAAGTAATGAATGAAAGAAAAAAAAACAACATTAAAAATCAATTTTAGTAGTAATGTGTCATATAATAGTTTTGAGAAAAATATGGGTGAAGAGAACTTTCTTTTGATGACTTAGAGAAGCAAGGAAATTTAAGATTAAACTCCATTTATTCTTCCAAAGCAAACTGTAATTTATGGTTTATTAGAGGGTTATTGGTAAAGATAAAAACAACAAAAAACAAAACAAAACAAAAAAAACCATGCTGCCTGCTACAAACGTTGAGAAATGTCAGGTATTTCAAAGCCAGGAACAGAAACCACATTAATAAAGTTTATTCCTTTTCACGGGCATTGTCCTAATGGCTCTGAAGGGCAAGTGAGCGATGTACAGATTTTTTAGTGCTATCAGACTTTGAAAGGACAGCTGCTCTTTGACTCTGGAAGCCAGAAAGCATATGGCAGGTTGCTAGGTGTTGGGTGGAGGTGGGGTTGGAGAGCAACGCCTCAGTGATCTTGAGGTTTTCTTTTATGGTCATGACAATGACCTCCACAAACACACAGGCACCAGGGGTGAAGGTCTATTGAAAGTGCTCTTCATAGAGCCTGCTCCACCTTTTGTTTTCTGATTGGTTGGTAACAGCAGTGAAACTATCCAATCAGAACGTGTCTTCCAGGAGCCCTCATTTGAATACCGAGTCTATAAATGGGCGGAGCAAGCCCACACTCGGCATTTACTCTTCTGCGGAGCTGGACTCAAGGATGGATGTGCTGCTGGTCTTCGGTGCGCTTTGCTGTTTTCCTGAGGTGTGGAGTGATGACAGCAACGGGAGAAGCTGCTCCACAGATGTATCTGAAGAAGCAGGTTCCCCTGAGGTGAACTTTGCTGGGTCCACGCGCTTCTCCATCCTCTTTGGACGTCTCAGGCCTGGTGAGTCTCCCCGTTTATCGTGAGCGCTGGGGCGCGGAGAGCGGCGTTCCGGGGCGCAGAGAGCGGCGGTCCCAGGCCCGGAGAGTGGCGGTCCCGGGGGGCGCGAAGAGTGGCCGTCCAGGGGCTTGGATAGCGGCGCGCCGGGGCGTCGGTATCAGGGTACCCTCGGTTTCTCCCATTCCTGTGCTGAGCAGCGGAGAGCGCCGGGCTGTGGGGCCGGTATCGGGGTACCGTCAGCTTCTCCCATTCCTGCGCCAAGCAGCGGTCCCAGGCTTGGAGAGCGGTGGGCCGGAGTGTGGAGAGCGGCGGGCCGGGACCCCGGGGTACCATCGGCTTTTTCTCCAATCTCCGCGCTGAGCAGCGGAGAGCGGCGGTCCCAGACGTGGAAAGCGCTGGGCCAGGCGTGGAGAGCGTTGGGCCCATGCGTGGAGAGTGGCGGGCTGGGGCACCAGTATCGGGGTACCGTTGGCTTCTCCCATTCCTGCGCCGAGCAGCGGAGAGCGGCGGTCCGAGCGTGGAGAGTGGCGGGCCATGGCGCCTTTGCTGGGGCGCGGGAACCGGGGCGCCGTCGGTTTTCTCTATCAGCTGTGCGCGGAGACACGGAGAGCAGCTGCCGGGGGTCAGGTGCCTATGTGCGGGCAGCTGAGGCCCTGTCTGCTTCTGACCGTGCCCGAGCGGGCCACAGTCCCGGTGGTGAGAGCCGGCAGGTGACGTGGGCGATTCGTGATAGAGGCAAATGACACCCTACTGCCAAAGATTGAAACCATTTAGGTTAGGAGACAAACGTACTCCCGCGGTGCAGCACCACAGACAGGATGGTAAGTGTGTCCGCACTAAGGGCTGCTCCCACAACACACACGGTGGTGGGGAGGCTTTTAGAAGGATTGATGTGGAAGGGAACGTTGGTAATTTCTCAGATGTGACACGGACTATACGTCTGTGCACAGTCCCACTTGGTCATGCTGTATGTCCTCTGTTGTTGAGGTCAGTGTGCTCGTATTATGTGAGGTTTTCTTTGTCCACAGTTAGTACGTTCTGTAGTTACCTTTTCATTGTGATGCTTCCGAGTGGTTTTTGTGTTACAGTAATCCCGGTTTAGTAGAACGAATTGCGTTGTTCTCTCCTATATTTTTGGAGGTATTTGTGAAAGGTCAGTATTTTTGTTCTGTGTTTTTGTTTTGATTATGTATGTTCATGGGATACGAAGCTGACCGTCACCACGTGTGCCCAAGATGTGATGATCATATCAAAACCATCAGCATGCCCATTACCACCAGTTGCAGTTATTCTCCATGTCCCCCGCCAAACCTCTCCCTGCCTACCTTCCCCACTTCCCCCTCCACCCCAGGTAACCCTAGGTCTGTGCTCTCTCCCCTAGTACAGTACACCACTCTGTGTTCTTTCTCTTAATGCCCACATATAAGTGAGGACATGCAGTAGATTTCCCTGTGTGCTTGTCTTATTTCACTTGACATAGCTTTGTCCAAGCTCATCAATTTAGTTGCAGATGGCAGAATATCCACCTTTCTTATGGCTGAGTGGTATTCCATTGTGTACATTCCATTGTGTACATTCCATTGTGTACATATACCACATTTTCCTTATCCAGTTGTTCCTGTTGAATATTTCAGTTAGTTCCATTTCTTGGGTGTTCTAGGTATAGGTGCAGTGAACATGAGGGAGTGCATGTATGGCTTTGAACAGTCACTATTGAATCGGTATGCATGTAGTTTTCTCATGTGTCAAATGGGAATGCCATCTGTTTCACAGGGTGGCAGTAAGAGCAAGTGAGAATTAGTTGGAAAGCACCTGGCCTGATCTAGTTCCCATCCACTTGACCAGCCTTACGTAGCTCAAGCTGCTTCCAGCCCCAGGCTCTTTCCTTCCTTGGCATTTTGAAGCACTTACCTTACTGAGCTGTTTCTCCATGAGGACATGGTGCTACCCCCGACTGCCCTCTGCGTGCGCCATGAGTTCTGGAGTCAGTTGTGGCCAGAGCAGTGGGAAGGAGAGCCCCTGGGCCCTGTGAGGCCAATTCTTGCCCTGTGGCCAGAAGCGGGCCACAGTCTTGGCCATTATAGAGGTGCCAAATGAGGGAGACTTCACAAAGCACCACATAGTCACCTGGGCACTGGGAAGTGGGCGGGCACCCCCAACAGGTCTGTGCTGCCCAGAGGCTGTGAGAAGTGCCCAACCTGACCCGCACAATAATGGGACTGGGTGCAGCTGCATCTCACAGGCTCCCCATCTCAGGGCAGAATGCACAAGCCAGGAGCGTCAGGATGCAGACCTCATCACTATCCAGAGTATCTCCATCGCCCTCCTCTTCTTTCTCATTTTCCATCACTTCTGGGTGGGACCCTAAGCTGCCAGAGGGGTCCCCAGCAGGGGGCAAAGGGGGCTGGGCCCTCTACATTCACCTAGTATAGGTAGACCTAGATGGGTGAGGCCTGAGGGAAGAGGCCACCCGAAGGCTGGGCCAGCTTCTGCAGGCTGCACATCTGTCCAGCAGGGTGTCGGCCAGGTCCCACTGGTTGATGAGGGATATCTCCACTGCAGGGCATGTGGTCAGGGAGGCAGGGCTCTCAGAGAGCACATGCTTTACAGAATGGCATGCCTGTTACCTGTTGTGCAAACTTTTCACTCTGCTGTCTGGTGATTTCTCTGTCCATTTCACAGTCCAAGTTATTTCCAAGTAAGAGAAGTTCTGCGTTTTCTGAAGCATACTTATCAATCATGTTCATCCATTTTGGCAAATCATCAAATGTTTCCTTTGTGATATCACATACTAATATGATCCCCTTGGCACTGCTGTAATAAGCTGAGTTAGTGCTGTTGAATCTCTCCTGACCCTCTGTGTCCCAGATCTCTAATCTAATTTTCTTTCCTCTTAGTTCTACAGTTTTGATTTTAAGGTCAACACCCACGGTGGACTTGCAGGCTTTGCAGAAGGACTCACAGAAGGTATCATCGGTGAAGCACTCCATCAGGCTGGTCTTGCCCATGCCACGGGAGCTGATGATGATGATCTGCAGCTTGAAGTCAGCCTGCCTAGTGGCCTGCTTCCTTGGGCGGGCCTGGCCACCCAACAGCGCCAGGAAGCTCACGTCCAGGCCACCGCCACCCCTGGTCCCTTCCCTCGAGCGGCCCGGCATCCCACAGGCTCCAAGCTGCAGCTGTGCCACCCGCTGGCTCCCTGCACCCTGGTCACTGCCACCACTGCCAGGAGAGGAGGAAGGTAAGCAACTGCTCTGCAGCAGCTGCAGCAGCATTCTGGATGAGGGGGGACAAGAAGCTCAGGCCTTAATTCATCTTTAAAGGCTTAGTAGGCATCAATAGTAAAGCCATCTGGTCCTAGGCCTTTCTTTCTAGAGACTGCTGGTTACTGCTTCAGTTTTGTTGCTTGTTATTGGACTGTTTCGGTTTTCTGCGCCGTCTTGGTTCAGTCTTTGGTAGTTTGTGTGTGTCCAAAAATTTATACTTTTTCTCTGGGTTTTCAGTTTTGTTGGTGTATGGCTGTTATAGTCTCTAATGATTGTTTGTATTTCTTTGGTATCAGTTGTAATTTTTCCTTTTTCCTTTCTAATTTTAATTTGAGTCTTCTTTTTTGTTTTTTAGTTAGCCTAGCTAGTAGTTTGTTTTATCTTTTCAAAAATCCAACGTTTTGTTTCATTGATCTTTCATATTGTTTTTTGGGGTGCTATTTAATTTAGTTCTGCTCTGATCTTCATTATTTCTTTTCATCAACTAACTGGGATTGGATTGTTCTTTTTTCTAGGTCTTTGAGATGTAGTGTTAGGTTGTTTATTGTGAACTTGTCTCTTAACAGGATCCCACAGGTTTTGGTATGATGTGTCTTTATTTTCATTGGTTTCAAGAAATTTTTTGATTTCCTGTTTAATTTCTCCTTGTACCTTACGTCTTTCAGGAGCATGTTGTTTAGTTTCCAGGTACGCTTTCCAGAGTTTCACTTGTTATTCTCATTTTAATCTGTTGTGGTCTGAGTAGTTACTTCAGATAATTTCAATTTTTTAAAGTCTGTGGAGACTTAATTTGCGACTGAACATGTGGTCTATCCTGGAGGATGTTCAATGTGCTGAGAAGAATGTATATTCTGTGCTTGTTGGATGAAGTGTTCTGTAGATGTCTGCCAATCCAACTGGTCTATCGTGTGTTTTAAATCTTGCATTGCTCCACTGCTTTTTTTGCCTAGATGATCTGTTCAGTGTTGAGAGAGGGTTGCTCATGTGCTCTGCCATTATCGTATTTGGGTTTATCTCTTTCATTAGGTCTAATGTAGGTACTCTGATATTGGGTACATATATTTGTGATTTGTATGTCTTCTTGCTGGATACATCCCTATAATTAAACACTAGCTTTCTTTGTTTCTTTTTATGGCTTTTTGTTTAAATTCTGTTTTATCCAATATAAGAGAAGATATTCTTGCTCATTTTTGGCTTGCATTTGCATGGTACAACTTTTTCCATCCTTCCACTCTTAGTCTGTGGGTGTCTTTACAGGTGCGGTGAGTCTTTTCAACTATAAGTTGGGTCTAGCTTTTTAATCCAGTCAGTCAGTCTGTGTTTTTTGAGTGGTGAATTTAATACATTTGCATTGAAAGGTATCCAGTTAGTCCTGGCATTTTATCGAGTTTTGTTTGAATGTTTTAGATATCTTTTGTTCCTTCCCTTTTTATTGTTTGTCTTCTACGTGTGTTGGTTTTCTGAGGTGGGTAAATAAAGTTTCTCTTTTTCATTTGCATTTTTGTTCTACCAGTGGATTTTGTTCTTTCTTGTGTACTCATGGTAGTGATTATTGTTTTTTGAATTGTAGATGAAGTACTCCCTTGAGGATTTCTGTAGGGCTGGTTGTGTGGTGGGGAACTCTAAATTTTGGCTTGGGAAATATAGTACTTCTTCCTCATTTCTGAAGGATCGCCTTGCTGGGTATAAGTATTCTTGGTGGCAGTTTTTTTTCTTTAGTATTTTTAATATATCATCCCACTCTCTTCTGACCTTTAGGGTTTCTGATGAGAAGCCTGCTGTTAGTCAGATGAAGGCTCCCTTATAGGTGACTTGATGCTCTTCTCTTGCTGCTTTTAAGATTCTCTCTTTGTTTTTGAGCTTTGCCAATTTGACTGTAATGTGTCTCGAGGACCTTTTTAAATTGAATCTGTTTTGGGATCTTTGAGCATCCTGGATCTGAAGGGTCCGTATCTCTCCCTATATCTGGGGAGTTTTCCACTACTCTTTCATCGAATATGTTTTTAATTCCTTTTCCTTTTTTCCTTTCCTTCTGGAACATCCATGATGCAGATGTTTGTGCACTTTGGGTTGTCTGCTAGCTCTTAGATTTTCTTCACTTTTAAAATTCTTTTCTTTTTTTGCCCACCAGGGTTATTTCAAGAAGACCATCTTGAAGATCAGAAATCCTTCTTTCTGCTTGTTCTAGCCTGCCATTTAAATTTGCAATTATGTTTTTTCTTTTATCAAATGAACCCTTTAGCTCCATGAACTCAGCTAAACGCTTTTTTAGAATGTTAATCTCTTTGTATGTTTTCTCCTTCAGACCCTGGATACTTTTTCTCCTCTTGTTGTGCTGAGTCTTCTTGTGTATCATTGAGTGTCTTACGATTGTTGCTCAGAATTCCTTTTCAGTCATTTCAGGGGTTTCCTGTTCTATAAGATCTGGCATTTGAGAATTACTATATTCCTTTTTAATGTCCTATTTTCTTTTCTTTTTTTAAAAAACATACTTTTAGTCTCTCACCTTGATTTCTGCTCATCTGATAGATCACTTGCTTCTTTTATTACTCTGGAGTCTGGAGTGGACTTTGAGGAGAAAGACTGACTCTTCCTTTTCCAGGCTCCTCTGGTGACACTCTTTGTGTCAGTGCAGTTGAATATGTGGTGGGCCCCACTGCATGGTGGTCATGGCTGCTCTGTGGTGGCAAGCTGTCCTTGTGGAGGTACAATCTGTGGTGCCTGCTGTTGTGGCCCATGTCCATGGAAGTAGTTTGTGTCTTCTCCATCCCTGTGGCAAAGCTCCTCCTGCCGTCTGCATGGGCAGGAGTGGGGTTGGTTGTGCCTGGGCATTTCCCTGCTTTCGGCCTCCCTGTCATGGCACCTGTGCTTTTCCTGCCTCCTACATGGGTGGGAGTGGAGTTCTTCCCTTCCTCTTGAGTGTGGTGGTTATTTATTTGTTTTAAAAATTTCAGTATACACATCTAGAACTCTGATTTGGAGGCCTTGTCTAGCCAGGGGTCCAAGGATCTTCCTTCAGACATATGACATCCATCCAGTTAATATTCACAGGTGCTGTTCTGCTGTCTTTGCCTGCACATCTGCAGGGACCCTCAATGATTCATCTATCACCCATGGAAAGAGTGAATCATTTACGAGCTGCTGGAGTGTCCTGCATCATCTGTGCAGATCTCCGAATACCTGTAGGTCACAGATGCTGTGTGCAGCCACCTGGGCCTCCCATAGCAGAGGAGGATATGAAGCTGTGCTAAAAAGGTTAAGAATATTTTTTAATTTTATTTACACAAAAGTTTTCTGATTTATCATGTTTGATGCCTCTATAATTACCATTTGTATGTATGTGCATGCATAATATGTAAAAGTTATTTGATTAGTTCTGTGTTGCCGATTTCTTAACTGATTTCTGTCACTCTTCTCAGTTTTGAAATCTGCTCTGAACTTTCATTTAAGGTCACCTTGCATGTGGGCCTGAGATAATTCTAGGACATATTAACTGGGTTTAAACCCTGGCTCTACCATTTACTGAATATTTGACAAAATATTCTCATAAAAAAAGCAAGATTCATGTATTTGCTCTCACAGGTTATTTATGTGGTTTTATGCATTAATATATTTTTTAAAACTGCTAGAATGACATCCTGAGTATAGTCAGTGTTCAAAAAGAATAGTGTTGCTATTTTTAACATTATATCAAAGCCTGTGTGTCACATGCAATCCATTCAGTTCAAAGTCATCCAGGAATCCTTTCCTCGGTATTCTACCTCTGTGCTACTCAAAAGTGTGGCATTTGGACCAACAGCATTGGCATCACTTGAACTTGTTAGAAATGCTGACACTCAGGACCAACCCAAGACATCTTTAGATCAGAATTTGCATTCTAATAAGATTTCGAGTTCATTGTTGCACACATTAAATTTTGAGAAGTATGCTTCTTACTCACCATGACTGTTTTTCTTCTAAGAAATATACATGACTTATTCTAAGTGATATAAAAATGGAACTCCAAAATGTATATTCCTATACTGATGCTTTAATTATATATTTTATATCCCGTAAAAGCATAGTGTCTACACTGGTTATGTAAATCTTATGTCATTCTTTTTGCACAGAGTTAGGAAATATATTAGAGAATATTACATTGTTGACAAGTATCTTATTGGATAATTCAGGTCACTTATATGAGTCAGGACATGTTTTCCTAACTCTGTAATTTTATCTTTGGTCAAATGAAGAGTTCTGCCCATGGTCACAAGGTCATTCTGTTATTTATTTATTTATTTTTATTTCAGGGACTATCAACATTTGGAGATGTGGCCATAGAATTTTCTCCAGAGGAATGGGAATGCCTGGACCCTGCTCAGTGGAATTTGTGTAGAGATGTGATGTTAGAGAACTACAGAAACCTGGTCTCCCTGGGTGAGGATAACTCCCCTCCCGAATTCCCAATCCACACCAAGGTTTTTATTTCCTTTCTATGTAGAAGGTCTCCTGAGAGATTGTGCTTTGCATATTATATGCATTTAAGATTTCTGTTTTCAAGAAAAAAAGGGGGTTTGTTGGTGGAAAAGAAAATTATCATGATGTTTCATCTTGACGTGAGTCTTCCCTTTCTTGAAGTGATCTTTATCCTTCACTCTAATTTAGTAACAATTCGAGAAATTCAGTGGCATAAAATATTGTTGCCCACACCTTAAAATATATTTCCCCCTTTTGTATTTGATTCAGTAGTAATTGAAAGTGGAGGTCAAGATCCACAAATTTGTAATGCTTTCAAAATATTCTAATGGGTGTGCCAGGAAAGTATTTTGGGATATAGTTTTGTACAGTCTTCCAGAGTGTTCTCTGTTCTCTACTGAGCACAGAATTAGATGGATTAAAAAAATTTCATCAAGAGTCATGTGACTTTTTCTGATAAAGCAGGCCTTCCTGTCTTTAAACCGGACCTGGCCATCTTTTTGGAACAGAGGAAAGAATCCAGGAATATGCAGAGAGAAATTACTGTAGCCAAACACCCAGGTAGGTGAGCATATGTGAGCAGATAACACAGGTCAGGACAGGTCCAAAGGTCAAAGAAGAAACCAGACCTTAATGAGTGAATTGGGAAGATCTGCTCCAGTGAAAATAATTTTGGGGGAGCCTAGGTTTATTTCTCTTGTTGTCACAGAGGTACATCTTCTATTTAGTGCTCTTATGTTTTTCTTCCCCTTCAGTTATCTTTTTTCAAATTAATAGTGAGAGCTAAAGCTTTCTTTACTGTCTCACAATCTGACTGCTCTTCCATTGATTATGCAGACCTGGGTTAATCTGGGCATTTGTCTGAGGACCTCTATGTTAAGTCATTTTAAGTTTTTTTTGTTTGTTTCATGTCAGAAGTGTGTGACAGGTGTGGTGAAACATACTGGGATTTAGTTCAAAAATCCTAGAAAGGGTGTAGACAGATGTCACATATTTCCAATCCCATGAAGTTTTCAAAGGTGATTATACAGAAATTCAGACTGAGTAATTTCATCTTAGCACAAAGCATCTCCCTAAATAGAGGAAAATCTAACCCTATATTTCACCTCTAAATTTTCTTTTTTTTCTAGCCTAAAATAAGATAGGAATTTAAACAAATTCTGCAACTGTGAAGTGGTGTAGTACATTTCTTACTATAGAGAATTCTTAACTAATGTCCATGGGAGCTTAGAACATTGGCTAGCATGTAGTAAAGTTCTGAGTGTTGCTTTACATCTTCTCAGTACATAATTTTGTCTGATTTAGTATGAAGCTTACTGAGAATGTGTCCTCTATGTTTTTTCTTGCTTTTTTGCCCCTCCTCCGTTTCTTCTTCACTTCCTCCCCTGTTTTTGTGACATAGATTTTTTGCAAATATAAATTGTATATATTAAAGTTCTACATTGTGATGAATTTATATAAGTGTACATTGTGTAATGACCAACACAACAATGTTAACTAACACAGTCATCGTCTCACGCAGTTACCATGTTTTTTTGTGGTGGAAACACAATGTGCTCTCAAAAAATTCCAAGTGTACAATACATAGTTAACTATAGTCACAGTGTTTACACTAGATCCCCCAAATTTAACTTGTAACTGAAAGGTTATACCCTTCAATCAGCATCTTTCCATCTCACTACCCCTCGCTGTCAGCACCCTCCATTCTGTTTTAACTCTACCTTTTTTCCCCTTAGATTTTACATGTAACTTATATCAAAATATTTGTATTTTTTCGGTCTTATTACAGATACCATAATGTCCTATCAGGTTCATCCATGATGTCACAAGTGGGAGGGTTGCCTTTTTCTTTCTGGCTGAATAATATGTATATGAAGGTACTTTAAAAAGTTAATGGCAAGTGTCAAATTATCTTTTCATTTTATTTTTCCAAGAACTTCTTGAGGTATCCTCATATATACCATGCCTGCCAAGAAACCAAACAACCCACACACAGCCAGTAAAAGTGAAGACTCTTACTTCATACTCTAAATGCCTCCAGACTTAAACTGTGTCAGGGACAGAACATTTCACAGCTGTAGAACTTTTCAGAGAGATTTTTCTGCCAATCTTAAAATTCTGTAATGCAAATCATTACCTAGAGAATCACGCCCAAACTTCTTAAATAAGGAAGGGAATAAACAGAAATGTTGTTAGTTTAAATTTTTAGGGAAGAGGATGATCTGTTGAGCAAACAACTACTTTGTAGCCCTTAGTCTTTTTAAAAGTTCACCTTCAGAGCTATGGTCAGGGTTCATACAGTCTAAATGGAAAGATTAAAATCCAAGACCTCGTAGCATTAGAGCCCAAGCAACTACAGATATTCTGTAATATTTGGCTATGGAATCTTTAATTTAAACATCTGTCATTAAAAATAAGAATAATTTAAAGTTCTCTGCTGCTATAAAACTGTAGATATGGGACATTTTCCAATTCTGCAATAAAACAAAATTTGTGCAAAAATTCTTTTTTTTTTTTTTTTTTTTGCTCTTGTGTTTGGTTAGATCATCATTACTTACCAGGTATATTTTCTCCCAGTCCATTGGTTTCCTTTTCATTTTGTTCTTTGTTTCCTTTGTTGTACATACACTGTTTAGCCTGATAAACTCTGGGTGGGTGTGTGTTTTGCTGCTTCTTTGCTCTTTTTGATTGTACTTTTGGTGTCATACCCCCCAAAATTATTGCCGCAGTCAATGTCATGGAGATTATTCTCTCTGGCTTCTTGGAGTTTTACAGTTTCTGGTGTTATATTAAAGTGTTTAACTCATTTTGAGATAATTTTTCTATGTGGTACAAGATAAGTGTTGGTGTCTTTCCTTTGCGTGTGGATATCCACTTTTCCCAGAAAT
Organism: Galeopterus variegatus; assembly: GCF_000696425.1. Classification (NCBI taxonomy): domain Eukaryota; kingdom Metazoa; phylum Chordata; class Mammalia; order Dermoptera; family Cynocephalidae; genus Galeopterus; species Galeopterus variegatus. The sequence goes on from NW_007737110.1 coordinate 11,550, forward strand.
TTTTTTGACGAGACTACACTTTCCATTTCATATCTTGGTGGTTTTGTCAGAGATTAGTTGATCTATATTCATGGGTTTAATTGTGGCCTGTCCTGTTTCATTGGTCTATGTGTCTGTTTTATGCTGGTACCATCCTCTTTTGATTAGCTTAGCTTTCTAATTTAGTTTGAAGTGAAGAAGTGTGACACCTCCAACTTTGTCGTTCTTTAAAATTGCATTGGCTATTTGGGGTCATTTGTGATCCCATACGAATTTAGAATTTTATTGCTGTTTTTCTGAAAAGTGCCACTTGAATTTAGATGGATTCCTTTGGATCTATAGATCAGTTTCTGTAGTATGAACATTTTATGGATATTAGTTTTGCATTTCATAAATGAGGAATGTCTTTCCATTTATTTGGGTCTACTTTAATTACTTCTGTCATATTTTACAGTTTTCATGAAACAGATTTTTCACCTCCTGTGTTAAATTTACTCTTACACATTTTATAATTTTTGATTCTATTGTATATGGGATTGTTAATTTTTTTTCTGGGATAGTTCAATGTTAGTGTATAGAAATGCAGCTGATTTCTGTATGTTGATTTTTGTGACCTGTTACTTTTTACTGAAGGTTTATTAATTTTATGGTTTTGTTTGCTATAGTCTTTAAGGCTTTCCATATATATAAAATCACATCATTAGCAAGCAGAAACAATTTTTATTCCTTTTGTATTTGAATTTTTTTTGTTTGTTCCTTTTTTTCATACCTAATTGTTGTAGCTCTGTCTTCCACTACTATGTTTATTGAAGTGATGAGAGTGGGCATCCTTGTCTCGTTCCTGAGAGTAGAGGAAAAAATTTCAGCATTTTTCCACTGTTATGTTACATAAATGCTTATTATGTATGGCCTCTGTGCTGAGATATATTTTTTTGTATGTGTATTGTTTAGAGATTTTATTATGAATGCATGTTAAATTCTGTCAGATGTTTTCAATGCATCCTTTGAGAGAGTGGTATGATCATTGTTTTTCATAGTGGGATTGTGGTATACAATATTTATTGATTTGCATATGTTGAGCCATCCTTGCATCCCAGGGATAAATTCCACTTGATCATGTTAGAGGATACTTTTCAGGACCTGTCGAATTTGATTTCTAGAGTTTTGTTGAGGATATTTACTGGTATCTTTATCAGTAATATAGTCTCATAGTTTTTTTCTTGTAATGTCCTTACCTGGCTTCAGTATTAGGTTAATGCTGTCCTCATCAAGTGAGTGTGGAAGTGTTCACTCCTTTTCAATATTTTGGAAGAATTTGGAAAGGATTAGCATTATTTCTTCTGATTCTTGGTAGAATTTACCCACAAAGTCATCCGTCCTTGGGCATTTCTTTGTTGAGAGATTTTTGATTATTGCTTCATCTTCTTACTAATTATTGGTTTGCTCAGATTTTCCAATTTTTTATGATTTAATCTTCATAGGTTTTCCATTTTTAAAAGTTTATCTATTTTTTCTCAGTTATCTTATATTTGGCATACAGTTGCTCATAGTGGTCCTTTATAATCCTTTGTATTTTTGTGGTATCACTTGTAATGTCTCCTCTTTAATTTATAATTTTTTCCCCCTTTTTGTCTTTTTTCGTGACCAGCAACGGATCACAACCCTCAGTGTTGCGCCCGTACCGGACCGGGACCGGCAACGGGATCGCAACCCTTGGTGTTGCACCCGCATCTCGCTCAGCCCGTGAGCGGCCAGTCTGTATGTGGGATCCGAACCCTCGGCGGGAGCGCCGCCACGCTCCCAAGTGGCACACTGTAGCAGTGCACCACTGGGCCGGCCCTAATTTATAATTTTTTGAGCTCTCTCTCTTTTCTTAACCTTGGTTAACGTAGCCAAATCTTGCCAATTTTGTTGCCTTTAAAAAAAAAAACAACTCAATTCTTAGTTTGATGTTTTCTGTTCTGTTTTAAGTTTCTATTTTATCCCTTTACATGCTAATGTTCTTTCATTCACCATGCTAACAGGGGCATTTTTTAATAGTTTATTTTCAAGTTTGTAGTAGTCCATTCCTTTTGCTTAAAAGAAAATACATAAAACTGGGTAATTTGTAAGAAAACAAAATTTATTGCTTACAGTTTTTGGAGGCTGGGAAGTCCAAGGTCCATGGAACACATCTAGTGAGGTTCTTCTTTGGTGATGGCTTTGTAGCCATGCAGGGGTCTCAACATGGAAGAAAATGGTGGAGCAGAGAGAGACTCTCATGTGCTCTCCTTTTCAAGCCCTCAGGACCATACTCCTGACCACCATTATTAATCCATCCACTTCCACATGGTCCTATAGTCTAATCATCTCTTCAAGGCCTCACCTTTCAGTTACCACAGTAGGATCTCCCACCCTTCACAGTTACAGTGGGGACCAAGTTTTAACATTTGGAACTTTTGGGGATGCAGTTTAAGCTTCAGTGAGTTTGGGGTTGGACATTCAATCCACAGTATTCCACTCCTCGCCTCCCAAAACTCATGTTCTTTACCCATACAAATATATTTATTTCATCCCCAAAGTCTTCACTTGTTTCAGCTCAAAAGACCCAAGTTCAAAATCCCATCTGTGAAATCAGAATAAGTTATCTCCTTCCAAGATTCAGTTGTGGGACAAGCACAGGGTACATAAACCTGTTCAAAAAAGGAGCAATAGGCGAAAATAAATGTATAGAAGGTCTCGATGGAATTTGGATGTGTTGTCCCCTCCAACACTCATGGCAATTTGATCCCCAATGTGGCAGTGTTGGAAAGTGATTGAGTCATGGGGGCAGATCCCTCATGAATGGATTAGTGCTCTCTTAGGTGGGGGGAGTAATGAGTGAATTCTTGCTCTATTAGTTCTGCTAGAGCTGGTTGTTCATAGGACTCTGGCACCTCCTTCCTGTTTCTTGCTTCCTCTCACCACGTGATCTGCTTGTACCTGCCAGCTGCCTGCCGCTTTCCACCACAAGTAGGAGGAGCCTGAGGCACGTGCCAGATGCTATCCCAGAATCATAAGCCAAACAAATAAACCTCTTTTCCTTATGGATTACTCAGTCTTAGGTACTCTGTTATAGCAACAGAAAATGGACTGATACATGTCCCAAACAAGTCAGAATCCCAGAAGGGCAGGCACTAAGTCTCAAGCTGGTGAACCCTCTACCTTGACTGCATGTTTGATGTCCTCTGTGTGCTGTGCAGGGGTTGGGTCTCCAGGTCCTCAGGTACCTCCACTCCTATGGTTTTCCTGGTCTAAAGGCCATGCTTCAGCCCTCTCAGGCTGGCTTTGCTCACTGGTAGCTTCACAGTTCTGGGGTCTCCATTGTGGTCCTGCTCCCACCCCTCCGGTAGGCATGGAGCTAATGGGGTTTCACTTCTGCCACTCTAACCTCACATTTCCACTCAACATTTCTCTAGTGAAGGCTCACTGTGGTGAATTTGCCCTGTGACAGATCTCTTCCTGGGTTGCCAGGCTTCTCTGTGTCCTTTGAAATCAGGGTGCCTCCACCTTGGGAGCCTCCACTGCTCTGGCATTCTGCCAGCCTGCAGAATTAACATTTCACGGATGCCTTCAAGGCTTCCAGCTTGTATTTTCCAAAGCTGTGGGTCCACCCACACCTGGGACCAGTTTAGCCACAGCTGAAGTAGCCAAAGCAGCTGAGGTGCTGGTGTGGGGAGCAGCATCCTGAGGTGGCCCTGGGCAGTGAGCCTGCGGTGGGCACCTCAGGCCTGTTCCCCAAGACCATTCTGTCTCCTTAGGCCTCTGGGCCTGTAATGGAAAAGATAAACCCTGAAATCCCTTCAGGATCTTTTTTCCCTTCTCTTGCTAATACTTTTCTGTATTCCTCTCCTTAGCAAAAGGCCCCTGGGCTACACTCTTGCTTTTGTGGCTGGGCTGGAAGTATTCAAAGTATTTGTGATATGCTTTCTTTGAATTCTAAATTCTGGCTTTTCCTCGTGCCTTTACTGCTATAACTCAGCATAGATGGTTACAAGTAGCCTTGTAGTTTCCTTGGAAAATTCTTCCATCAAGAACCCAGGATCAGCAACTGTAAGTTCCACATTCCATAAAACTTGTGGGCATGGACAGAGTGCAGCCACATTCCTTTCAAGTTCATAACAAGGGTGATCTTTGCCCTAGTTTCCAATCAGCTTCTTAGTTTGATTGAAACCTCCTTAGAATGATCTTTATAGGACATATTTCCATAAGCACCATTTAACCAGTCTCTAAAATATTCCAAACTTTCCCTGGTTTTCTTGTTTTTTAAACTCACACCAGCATCTACACTTTTTCTAGTCTGCTCCTTCAGATTCTTCCAGCCTTCTGCCCATTACCCATTTCCAAAGCTGCTGCTTCCACATTTTCAAGTATCCCTTATAAGCAACACCCCACTCTTGGTACCAATGCTCTATTGTTCTATTTCTATTACTTATGACAAAATACATGGGACTAGGTAATTTGTAAGAAAATAAAATTTATTGTTTGTAGTTTTGGAGGCAGGGAAGTCCAAAGTCCATGGGACACCTCTAGCAAAGGTATTCTTTGGTGGTGGCTTTACAGCAATGTAGGGGTCTCACAGGGCAGAAAATGGCAGAGCAGAGAGAGAGAGACTCTCATGTGCTTTCCTTTTAAAGCTCTCAGAGCCGCAGCCCTGACTACCATTATTAAACCATTCACTATGACATGGTTCTACAATCTAATCACCACTTCAAGGCCCCATCTTTGAATTACTGTAATAGGATTTTCTACCCTCAGCAGTTACAGAGGGGGCCAAGTTTTCAACACCTGGAACTTTGGGGGACACACTTTAAGCTTCAGTGAGTTTGGGTTGGGACATTGAGTCCACTGCAAATTTCCTTGGGGGTTAAACTTTTAAATCATCTATTTCAGATCCTTTTTTTATTAATGTAGAAAGTATTCACTAGAAACTTTTATCCTAAACGTGCTTTTGCTTCATCTCATAAGTTTAGTTTGTTTTTATTTTTGTTCATCTGAAGATACCTTTCAGTTTTTCTTTAATCAATTGGCTTTTCAGAAGCACATTTGGAGTAGTTTTGATTTCCAGTTTTATGCCATTGTTGTATTTAAAAAACCTTGATATAAATGAATCCTTTTTAAATTTGTTAACATTTGTTTTTTGTTGGTTTTTGCCCAACATATCTGTCCTGTAGAATGTCTAAAGAATGTTTCATGTGTACTTGAGAAACATGTATTCTGATACCTTTGGATAAAATGTTCTGTATCTGTCTTTTATGCTCATTTGGTCTATAGTGTTATTTATAGAAGTGCACTGATTCCTTGGTTTTCTATCTGAATGATCTACTGTTTTAATTCAGGTTTTGAAGTTCTCTATTATTACTGTATTTCTGTCTATTTCTGCAGTTCTGTAAATATTTTCTTTATATATTTAGGCTGTGTGTGAGTGTATATGTATATATTTATTGCTACATTATCTTGACAAATTTACCACCTTGTTATCACGTAGTGATCTTGACTCTTGTGATGGATTTTTCCTGGAAGGCTATTTTGTCTAAGTATAACTACTCTTGTACTCCTTTGGTTATAATTTTTATGAATTTTTTTCTTTATCTCTTTTAGTGTCTGTGTGTTCTTATATCTAAAATGAATCTCTTGTAAGCTCTGTACTGTTGGATTTCATGTTTTTTAATCAATTAAGCCACTCTGTCATTTTCGGCTGCTTTAACAGTACCACAGACTGGGGAACTTACAGAGAGTAGAAGTTTTTCCTGACTCATGATTCAAGAGGCTGGAAAGATCAAGAGCACAGTGCTGACATGCTGAAAGGGCCTTCTTGCTACATCATAACATCACAGAAGGCGTGAGGGGTGACAGGGGGCACGATACAGAGAGAGCTCACTCTTATTACAGGTGTGTTCTCTCAGTAACTAACCCACATCTGTAATAATGACATTCATCCATTGATGAAGGCAAACATTTATGAGCTAGTCACCTCTTTAATGACCCATCTCTTAATGCATCACAATGGCAATTAAATTTCAACATGAGTTTTTTTTAAATTATAAGAGGTTGTGGAGCAGTTGGGGGGGAGGAGGAGAGAGGAAGAGAGAGGGAAATAGGGTGGGAGGAGGAGACAGGAGAGTACATGGTTGAGGCCTGTGGTACCCCCTTCATTCCAGCAAGGGATACCAGGGGGCTTCCAGTGGCAGCTTAGTCATTGCTGGGCTTGATGCAGATGTCAAGGGGGTTTGGCTGAAGCCCTTGGCCCCTACTGTCAACATGAGTTTTGAAGGGACGTTCAAACCATAGCATCCTTCTCTTCTACAAAACTCGTGTTCTCACATACAAAATAAATTTATCCTGTCCCAGTAACCCCAAAGTCTTAGCTTGCTTTTTAGCATCAGTTAAAAAGTTTAAAGGCCTGAATCTCATCTAAATCAGACACGTGTGACTCTTTAAGCATGATTCATCTTGTGGCAAATTTTCTTGAACTGTGGTCCTGGGAAATCAAAACAAGTTATGTATTTCCAAAATACAATGGTGATCCAGACATTAGAAATTTTATGAAGTTTTAAAGAAAGAAATAGGCAAGAATAAAGGAGCAATGGGCTCCATATAAGTTTAAATCCAATGGGGAAATATTAAATCTTAATCCTCTGGAATAATCTTCCTTGACTCCATGTTTTGCTTTCTGGGCACATTGATGCATTCTGTGCACCTGCAGAATGAACACCATTGGAACACCACCAAGGCTTATGCTTGTACCTTCTAGATTGATGGCCTGAGTCACACCTAAGGCCAACTGAGCCATGGATAACGTGACTACAGCAAGATTCATGGGGCAGAGACCTGAGGCAGCCCTGAACCATGAGCCCTTTCTGTCCTTAAGGCCCTATCTTTCTGAGCCTGTGATGGGAGAGGCAGCCTCAAATCTCTCTGAAATGCCTTCAGGGTCTTCATTCCATTGTCCTGATGCATAGCACCTGGCTTCCTTCTGTTCATGGTACTTTGTTTGGCAGAGGTTCTCTTGGCCACACAATTGGTTTGTTCTCCTGAAGATGCCTTTTCTACTCTTTACTTGGTCAGGCTGCAAATTTTTCAAATGTTTCTGCTCTGCTTACTTTTTAATTATAAATTTTTGTCTCTAGATAACTTTTCTCCTTTTGCATCTTACCGTATGCAATTAAAAGGAGCACACAGCTTCTTCAATATTTTGCTCAGAAATTTATTCCGTCAGATATTCTAGTTCCTTGCTATTAAAATTGTGCCTTCCCTGTGGTATTTCCCAGTGACACAATGGAAGTTTTCCCAGCTCAGTTCCCTGTATGAAGGATAGCGGGGTGGCAAGCCTTGGGAGTGTCTTGCTTGGCTCTTGCCATGTGAGGGTAATAACATCACTGTTCTATGAACAGTCTTGTTTCTGGTGCAGGTGACATCAAACTCACCAAACATGGCAATGTACTGCTCCATGAAATGGTGAGCTGATGCTGTTAACTTTAATAAACCTTAGTAAGCATTAATTAAGAACTTAGTACAACTTGAATATCTTTAAGCCATGGCTGTGAGTAATTATTGCAATCTTGAGATACGCTTTTTGGATTAAATCTCAATAAAACATGTTTTTTGGCTCTTTCAAATCTTTGTATAGGCAAAGTAATAGCTTCAGGACACTTACACATTAATGTCTTCTAAAGACACAGCATTATATTCTTTGTGGTCATGGAAAAATAAAAAATACTTTGCAGTCTTAGTGAAGGTATTCATCTTTGAGATTGTAGGATTTAATCTTATTTTGGAAATGTTACTGCATTCTGAAGCAAAGACTTTTATAAAAGGTTCAAACCTACTTCTGAATATTTAAATTTTGGACTTGATATTTACTAAATATCGATAATATAAAACTGGTAAACTTGTAAAAAAATAAATAAGTAAATTGTACCTTCCACAAGTTCTAGGAAATGGACACGGTACTGCCACATCCTTACAACTATGTAACAATGATGGTCTTTTTTCCAGTTTCCAATACCTTGTTCCCCAGTTCTAAGACTTCATCAGAATGGCCCATACTGTCTACATTTCTGGCAACATTCTGATCACAACCACTTAAGTAATCTCTAAGAAGTTGCAGACTTTCCCTACATTTCTTTTTCTGAGCCCTCACCATAATTTCCCTTAATTCTTTGTTTGTGGCAATCTAAGCTTACTCCAGCCTGTTTCTCTAAATTCTTCCAGCCTCTGCCTTGAGGGGTGAATGGGTTGTATTCATGTGGGGAGGGGAGGGATTAGAGTGGGGACTTTGGCTCCCAGTTTCTTTGGTAGTGAAGTTTTCAGGTTGTGCTGTTGATACTGTAAGTTTTTATAAGGCCATGGGGTTCTGATTCCCTTGGGGACAGTTCTGTGCAGCTCAAGGCAGTGGTTCTCTTTAGCATTTACTTGTGAACTGTACTTGATTGATTTATACTTCTGTTAACAAGACACATCTTACCTTTTTTATACACCTATTCTGTGATACAAAGTGACTTATGATTGACTGTTGAAGAGCAAAGACTGAATGTGTTTTTTACAGGCTGGCTTCCTGTTATCCTTGAGTCCCTGCAGTGTGGCACATGTCTGAGGCTCTTATGTCTGATGGACTCAGAAGTGCATTAGGACAGTTTTCCTTAAATGGGGTCTTCCTTTTTCATTTCTTTCTTAAATGGTGCGTCCCTTAAAATGGAAATCTAATATTGGCCTCTGTGTGGTTAGTATCAGATGATGTATATTGATTCCATTACAAAGGTTGTATGATCATAAGTGGAAACATAATAATCAGGAAAGAGGAGGTCAAAGAGCACAGTCTGAATCGAGCTCACCTCTTCTCAGTGCACACACTTGCCTGTGAGACAGTCTTTATTGCCTCAGCCTCAGTTTATTTTTATTAGTAATTTAGAGGGTAAGTTGTTATATGAAGTTGAATAGGTAATTGTACATATTTTAATAAGAATTCCATAGCCTTGACTATGAAACATAATCAGTAGGTGATTATCTTGTGTGTAATTTGTAAAGTAGATATTTCTCTCAGTATCAAACTTAGTGCTGTGGTTTTGTTTTCCATGTGTTAATGGAGACATTTATTAAGTGGTATTTCATATAAGATTATTAAAAAAACAATTTTTTTCCAACATGAAGGTAGCTTTAGTGTGTTTATGTTGTTAAGATAAAAATGTAAGCTATATGTAAAAACAAAGCCAAAACACCAGAAGGGGCACTGTCCGCACATCCCACATTACCACGTGCTGGTGAGCACGGATGTGTGCATGTGGCAGAGTGTGTAGAAAAGTGGCCACCATGAGGGCTGATTTGCTCTTTTCACTCACGTGTTGTCAAGCTCTCTTCATGGCAGTGAGTGGAGGGATTTCATTTTAATTTTGGTCTTAAAGTTTAAAAATTACTCTTAAAATTCCTAAATTTACTCCTAAAAACTTCTGAGAACTTGAGAGCTTTTTATTTATTAGGGTTATATTTGTTGATATTCACCCCATTTAACATTAAAAATGAGACAAAGTTTTTATTTATTCATTTTTAAATACCTTTATTTAAAATAATAATCCTTTACATGATAACCTAAATGACATTTTATAGACACTGTGTCCCCAAACTAAAACAATTTAATGAGAAAGGTGGCATTGTTTTAAAAGATTTTACAGATCTCTGTGTCTTAACTGACAGCAGCTGGGTTCTCAGATCTGCTGCATTCAAGCTAATACCACCATCATTTAGCTTCTGGAAAACTCTGTTATATACTCCTGAGAGGGTGACAGAGGCACATAAAATTCTAGTGTTGTGAAAATAGCTTTGATCCTGGGGACCTCCTGAAAAGGCAGGGCCCACTGGACCACCCTTGACCACTGTTTGAGAACCTTTGCTCTCCATGATGATTACACATGTTCTTATTGCTGTGAAAGGAGAGTTTGTGGAACTGCACATCTTTAAATAAGTATGCTTCAGTTATTTACTTCAAGCAGATTTTTGAGTATTAAAAGTCGAGCATTAACATGTATAATGGGTATAAAGTTATGTATCCTAATACTTATAGTTGTTTTTACATAACAACATTTTGGGAGGCTTTTTTCTTTCTTTAGTTTTTAAGAAATTCACTTCTGGCAGCCTAACATTTTGATGAGTTGGGGGTTCTGAAGGAAAAATCTAGAAGTTGTTGTAGAACACTCTTGTGGAAAAAAGTGTTTAAAGTTTCTTCTTTTTTTTTTGTCTTTTGTCTTTTTTTCCGTGTCCGGCAATGGATCGCAACCCTCAGTGTTGCCCCCGTACCGGACCGGGGACCGGCAACGGGATCGCAAGCCTCGGTGTTGCTCCCGCGCCTCGCTCAGCCAGTGAGCGGGAACCGGTCTGTATATGGGCTCCGAACCCTCGGACGGGAGCGCTGCCGCTCTTCCCAAGCAGTGCACTATCCAGTGCGCCACCGGGCCGGCCCTAAAGTTTCTTCTGATACCTGAAGTGTGGATATGTACCACTGCTTTGCACATATCCAAGGTATTCTCAAACTAGGAGAAATGGAAGATTACAAAGGCTCTCTAAGTGTATTCCACAGACCCCTGGGAGTCCCCCAAGCCCTTTCTGGGACTGAGAGGTCAAAACTAGCTGCACAGCAGCAGCCAGGCACTGTGAGCTGACATGTGCAGCATGGTGCAGAGGCAGATCAGAGCGCAGGTGCATTGTGCTCTTCCCCGCCACGCACTGGGTGGTTAAAATATGTCGGTTTCCCTTCTCCATGTCCTTGATGGAGTGGTAAATATTAATTTTAGTGAGTCTCAACCCTCAAATAGACGTCTTTTCACCTGTCCCTGTGATGAAGGGACAAGCATACAGGATGTTTGCTGTATCCAGGGGTGGCCTTTCCAGGAAGGCTCTGGTGGGACTGGCTGAGTCCTGAGCTGCTCCGCTACATCTCAGGGAAGCCAGCCCTCCTGGGCACGACAGCAGACAGATGGCACTTTCCCAACTCTATTCGGTAAGTCTTTTCCCCAATATGAATGATGTGAGTCTCAAGGAAAGCAATGGACAGTCTTCGCTACTAATGATAGAGTTCAAGCTTTCATGCAAAAATTAGAATTCTGGAAAATTTGTATCTGCCATCATGACCTTGATGATGGCTTCCCAGTAATAAGACTTCTGAGGAGGTTGGAAGTGACATTAACAAATGTTGTTTTAATACCATCTGATGGAGTTTGAATGTATTGTTCCCTCCAAAACTCATGTGCAATTTTGATCCCCAATGTGGCAGTGTTGGAAACTGATTGAGTCATGGGGGCGGATCCCTCATGAATGGATTTATGCTCTCCCTGGGGAGGGGGGATAAATGAGTGAGTTCTTGCTCTCTTAATTGCCACAAGAGCTCATGGTTTAAGAGACCCTGGCACCTCCTCTCTCTCTCTTGCTTTCTCTCTCACCATGTGATCTGCTTGTACCCACGAGCTGCCTGCCACTTTTCTGCCATGAGTAGAAGCAGCCTGAAGGCCCATGCCAAACACAGCTGTCCCAGAATCATAAGCCAAATAAACCTCTTCTTTATAAATTACCCAGTCTCAGGTAATTCTGTTATAGCAACACAAAACGGACTAATCATCTAATGAAATGTGTTTACATTTGGCATCTCTGCCCAGAACTTGATGAACCAGTGTTTCCAGATGATCAACACACATGAGTAAAAGATATGTTTAAAGTCCAAAACAGACAGTGGGTTTTAGTTTGGGAAAGCATGAAAAGTTCATTCATATGGTTTCAGATTCCATGTTGCAGCGAACTTTTATGAAACTCTACTACTTGTTAAGATTTGTTATAGTATCAAAGAACATCCATAATTATGTGAGAATATTGTAAAATGCTCCTCCATTCTTAATGACATCTGTATGAGGCAGGATTTTCTCTCATTTTTTTCACCCACAGAATATATGGACTGACTGCAGAAGGAGACATAAAGTCTCACTGTCTTCTATTAAGACAGAGATTTGCAAAAATATAAAACAATGCCACTCTGGCTCTAATTATTTTAGAGATAACATGACTTTTTAATTTAAAAAGTGTGCATGTGTGATGGATTTATTTTTTAATATTTAAAATTTTGGAAATATCAATGAATATATGAGAGTGTTTAAACAGTTCATTGAAAAATAGAATTAAAAGATAATGGTAATCTTTCCATTAGCTTTTAGAAGACCCCTTGTATTCCACATAAACAAAGCTCTTTGGGGTTCTCAACTTTTAAGGGTATAAGGGAGCCCTGAGAAAAAGTTTGAGAGCTGAAGTGTGAAGTTCGGCCACATGTCCTATGCTTGAATTGTCACTTTTCAGCCTTTTTGTTGCAGGCTGTGTTGTTAGCAGACCTATTGAGAAATGTTGGCATATATATATACACACATACATATATATACATATACATATACACATGCACACACATGCACAAATATATATATATATTTTTTTTAACCTAAGATTTCATAGCATTATCCTGACTTCTTGTAGTTAGTAGGAAATGGAGTTTTCAGCAGAGAAAAAATGTGTGCTTAGAAAGATAACTTTAAGTTCAGTACATTCAGTGTTACCCTACAGTTTACTTTCCCAGTTTCAGAGATGCCCACCTTTTTCTTCCTTGGTGGAAAAAAATTTTTTTAATATGATGTGATTGACCACATTCCCCCTGTAATGTGCTGGATAGTGGGCAGAGTAATGTAGTAATTCTGAGTTGTGTTGGATATTTCACAATTTTTTTAAAAATTTTGCTTTGATATACATATGTTTTTATTTCACAAGCTATGTGAAATTTCATATTCGATTTTTTGTGTTGAAGAAATTATAAGAAAATCAATTTTGCATGTTTAAAATGATCTGTGCTATTCTAAGTATGTCCTGTATCTCATTGTACTTAACTGAAATAACTACATTTTTTCTGATTTATTATTCAGAACTCAAATCAAATCCAGAAACATGTTTATTTTTCAGATTAACAAATAAATTGAATTTTTTAAAATGGTTTTTCATTCCTGAGAACATATCAATTTCTTTGCTTTTATAAATGTTCAGTATTGTGAAATATAAAAGTGTATTTCCAAATAGTTTCTGAATTCTTGAAGCAATCATTTTAAGGGTAGATTTACTTCTTTGAAGAGATTTTATGGTGATGATGATGTCATTGGGCTAGTTGGTGAACTCTGAAGTCTAAATGGTCACCGTCTCTTTAAAAGGATGAGGCGGAATGTTTGCCTCTCTGTTCCGAGGTCACCGGGGAGACCCCAGGTAGAGGAGACAGCTGGAGCAGGTGAGAAGGTAGGAGGTGGTAAGCACTGCTCAGGAGGGTGGGCTCTCAGGCAGATGTGCTAGAAAAAGTAGAAATTCAGGCCCTAGCTGGAAATAAAGGCCTGTCGAGTGAATGTTTAGGATGTGGCTATTGAGAGGATCTACTAGGAGGAATGCTTTTTAAGTACACGTAGGTGAACTGTGGAATGTTGGTGTTCAGTAATTGTAAACACTAGTCTTCTAAAAATTCTCTTAGGTTTTTAATTTAAGTGATGCCATTGTGACAATATTGAGAATTTTTGTATAATTAAATTCATATATAATTTTGTTCACCCTTTTCACATTTTGTTCACGTTTCTCTGCCCTGTGTTGGGTTTTATTGAGCTGGGTTCATCCCAAGACCAGGCTCATACCCGGGAAGAAGCTGATGCCAGATGGCTGATCTCTGAGCCCTCATCTCCTGCACCTCTGCCAGCGTCCCCTCCCCAAGACTGGCTTCTCCTTCCTGGGCTGTCCTAGAACCTTCTCTCAGAGTGTAGTGATAATATATGCTTTTCTGTATTAAAGGAGAGGGTGTTGTATTTTTTTTTTCTAACTCCCTGGGTGTCTTGTGGGTGACATAATGTACACTCAAATATAAGATCACTCAAATTTTGGTGCCTTTTTATTTTAAGACTACTGATATGTGGTTTTAGTTACAGGTATTTAAGAGCTGTATTTTATTGTTTTCTTTTAGGAACTTACTCCATGGGAGTAGTCTCTAGATATTTGAGTTGTTGAAAACATGAATCCTGTTACTTGTGAACAGTGACTGACAACAGTGATGTGAGGCCCGATTGTCTACTTGGACCAGAAGATTTCATCGGCCAGGTTTTTTGTTGTATTTCTGATTCCAGGAGAAAAATTGTCCAAGTTTTCAGTGTTGGGCAAGTAAAGTATCAATAGTGTTAAACAGTAGCAATTAAATTTTAACTTAATAAGTTTGTATTTAGCATTTGTAAAGTGGCAATATGTGTAAAGAAACTGATTTAATGTACCATTCATATTTATTTGAAATATTCTCAACTTTAGCCTAAAGTTTTTATAGTTGTGTTTAATTATTTGTGAGAATTAGATTCAGGTGCTAACACCAAAGTCAAAGGTTTGGATCCCCTTACCGGCCAGCTGCCCAAAAAACAAAAATAAATATTTGATTCACAGTGTTCCTTTATTCTTCCTGCAGGAAGCCATCCCCACGGAGGCAGGTTGCAGCAGTGGGGGGACTGCATCCACATGCCTTGTTGGTGAAGGCCCCTCAGGCTGTGTGTTTAGTAGAAATTCAAAGTGTTGTGTGAGAATTGAAACCTGACCCAATTTCAAGATGTCTATCAAATTTGCTGCAAATTTGATGATTTGTGGAAGCAGAAAAAATTTTTTCCAAAAAGTAAAATTTATAGAGAGAATGAGTAAGCAATTATGATTTAGTATATGATTATATTGTAATTATAAGTTAATACTGTGATATAATAACTGCTCTGCTGTATATATTTATAAGGAGCAGGTCTCTGCATTTCATGTTATTTCTCATATTTAAAACTCACAACTTTTTTTTTTTTTTGGTCTTTTGTCTTTTTCCGTGTCCGGGAACGGATCGCAACCCTCAGTGTTGCCCCCATACCGGACCGGGGACCGGCAACGGGATTGCAACCCTTGGTGTTGCTCCCATGCCTCGCTCAGCCAGTGAGTGGGAACCGGTCTGTATGTGGGATCCGAACCCTCAGGCGGGAGCGCCGCCGCGCTTCCCAAGTGGCGCACTTATCCAGTGCGCCACTGGGCCGGCCCCTAAAACCCACAACTTTTAAGGGCAGTGTTGCCTCCTGGATGAGAGCAGCTCAGTGTCACTTGCTTGGGATCCCCAGCTGGCATGGGAAGCCCCCCTTTGTGTTTGCCACCATCACGGAGGTTCCTCTGCATGCTCTGGGGGGTCTGGGGTTTCCACACTGATGCTGGGTCAGTTTGGCAGCTGGTTTAGTTCAGCTGTGTTGGGGGAGGAAGGAAGGGGTTTGCTTCTCCCCTCAGCAGCTTCTGAGTGACCAAGGAGTGTGTGGGTCAGGTTTGTAGTCAGGCAGCACCTACAGCTAGACAGGAAACTGGGAAGTGACAGCATTCAGACAGAAGCAAAAAAAAAAAAAAGGTTGCAAGTGATCTTAAAGTTTGTGTTATTTATATATTTTAAGGTTTTCATTTTATACCTGTCCTTTCCATCAGATGGAATACGGCATAAACCAGTCATAATTAATATTTAAATGTGATTAAAGACTGGACAGCTTGCAAAATAATTCTCATGGTGCTGTCTTGTTCAGGTTTTGTTGATTTAAACAAGAGTAAAAGTTTCACAAACATGACACTTTAGAATGTATTAGAAAGTGAAAGAAAAAAACAGAGGCGAATGGTATACCTTAAAGCTATTGTCTAGGTCAGTATTTTCTAAGTGTCTAAAGTTATCTGTCACTGTTGACAATATCCTTAAAACTCAGTGGACTAAGACAAGGCCCATTTCATATCTCTGAACCATGTGGAATCTGGGTGGTCCTCCTCCCACTTGGCATCCAGGAGGATCACTGAGAACTAGCTAGAGTCAGGGCTGCTGTGGAGGGTCCATGGCAGTGTCCCTCCTGGGCCTGGCTGGGGGTGGCTGAAAGCTGGGCTCAGCTGAGCTCCTCCCCTCCACGTTGTCTCCAGCAGGGGGTGGTCAGCAGCCTAGGGCTCCAGAGCGCAGGGTGTGGACATGGCCAGTCTCCTTGTGGGTTGTCAACCTCGCCCTTGTGATCGTGTCCTTACCCCACTCATGCTGGTGCTTACTGCCTATGTTCCCTGCTCCATGTTATGTAAAGCCTGGTCCTAAGCAGGTAAATGGCAGCAGGACACATTTGACCTGCTGACTGTCTTTTCCTACTAAACATTAGATATGTAACTAATTAAAGTTTCCTTAATGAGTCTCCTGAAATCGTCTCACATGGCACACTTCATGAAACACTGGTTAACAGGACTGACTTCTGCACTGCTCCATGTCTTGTGGATAGAGATGGTTCCATTTCCTCCTCTTATTTACATGTAGGCAGGTTGTGCTTCCTCTTGTGTATGGTTGAGTTTGTGTGATCTTTTCACTCAGTGGCCTGCTGCTCATGATGTGATGACATTTTCTCATTAAGTATGGAAGATAAAGGTGACCCGAAGGCCGGCCCGGTGGCGCACTGGATAAGTGCGCCTCTTGGGAAGTGCGGCGGGGCTCCCGCCTGAGGGTTCGGATCGCACATACAGACTGGTTCCCGCTCACTGGCTGAGCGAGGCGCGGGAGCAACACCGAGGGTTGCAATCCCGTTGCCGGTCCCCGGTCCGGTACAGGGGCAACACTGAGGGTTGCGATCCATTGCCGGACACGGAAAAAGACAAAAAAAAAAAAAAAAAAAGGTGACCCGAGCAGTGCAGAGGCACCTGAGACTATCAAACCCACAAGGAAAGGCTTCAGCAAAACCCGGGGATTTGGAAGAACCACTGTTGCTAAGCGAGAGCATGTGGAAGACATAGAGGCAGGCTCGCTGGGGCAGCAGCCCCTGCGGCAGAACAGCCTAGCCCTGGGACACAGTGGGAGGCAACCACAGCGCACCGAGCGGGTGGAGGAATTCCTTACAGCAGCTCAGCACCAAGGAAGACAGAATGTTCCTGTCTCCCTTGCGGATTCCAGTGAGCCAATGTCTTGTCCAGTCCCAGATGTTGAAACCGCCTTGGAAGGGAGCGTAGGAAGTACCTCTGAGATGAAAAGTGGCCCCCACTCTGGTTCCCTGAGTGCACAGGAGCAATCTGCCTCTTCGGGAAAGGCCACAGGAGGAGGACAAGGAGGACACCTCCGACAATGACAGTGACTTTGAAGGAGAGCAGGGGCTCGGGCAAGCCTAAGCCTGAATGTGAGCTGCACGACCCCAACATCCTGGACCACATGTGTCTCCAGCCTTGTAACAACAGGTAGGTCATGGGAGGACAGGGATGGGCTGTCCCATCTTTAAAAGAAATCCGGGTGATCAAAATAGTGTTTATATTTGTTTTGATTTTAAATGTTACAAAGCTAGGCTGCATGAATAATTTGTTCATTCAAAAAAGATGAACAGGGCCGGCCCGTGGCTCACTCGGTAGAGTGTGGTGCTAATAACACCAAGACCCCGGGTTCGGATCCCACATAGGGATGGCCGGTTCGCTCACTGGCTGAGCGTGGTGCTGACAACACCAAGTCAAGGGTTAAGATCCCCTTACCGGTCATCTTTTTTAAAAAAAAGATGAACACATCATTATCACAAAAGGAACGAAAGGCCTGCCTAGAGCCACCCTTCCCCTGTGGTAGCCACCGGATATGTGGCTGTTTACAGTCAAAGTGGTGAGCATGGGAGGGGGTGAGAAGCCCCTGCCCCCACCCAGCCATGTGCAGCCAGTGGCACCACACGTGGTCTCAGGAATCTGTCAGAGAGTGCTCCCCTAGACTGTTCCTTGGGAGACAGCAGAGGGCCAGGTGCAGACTGTGGTTGAACCCCAGTGTGGACATGGGGGCAGCTCAGAGTCTTCGCTAGACTTTGGTGTTAAGGAATCTCTGTTGGCTTGTTGGTGGGACAAAGGCATCACTGTTGTTTTGAGGAGACATACACTGAAGTAGTTAGGGTCCAATGGCTTGAAAGCCTATAGCTCACTCCAGCCAAAAAAGGTAAACAAATTTAGTTGAATGTTAGGAAAATCAAGAGAGGGACATATGCATCTTCTTCATTCTGTTCTCTGTACATTTCTGTATATTGGTATTTTGTAAGCAATAGAATGTTAAAACCTATTGGGCTTCTTAATTTGTCAAAAAGTGAGTGTTTGTCTCTCATGTCCCATTCCTAATATCACTATTTTATGATTTCAGGTTTATGAGTTGCTGTGACTGATGTGAAGAACGGTTTCGTGGTGATTGTGGGGGCGCTTCTCAGGCTCGAGGAAGGCTTTTGGAAAGGAACAGGGAAGATTATATCTGCCCAAACTGCACCGTTCTGCAAGTGCAGGATGAGACTAAGGCAGAAACCACAGATCATCAGGAAACTAAATTTAGACCTGGAGATGCTGATGACACAGATTTTAGAAGTCCAGGAACAGTGGAGCAAAAATCTAGTGAAGACTGAAAGATAAAGAGGAGAGCTGAGAAAGCTGCACATCCAAGCGGAAAGAAAAAACTCAAGCTTTGCCAGCCGTGAGTATTTTGCCTACTGAGGTAAACATTAAGGGGTTGACCTTATGGATTCCAGACTTGCCATTGGTAGAAATATCAAGGCTAGGAAAGTTTCTGTCCTGGAATAAGCTAATTTCTACCAGGACGGGTGCTGCATCTGGGTGGAGCCTCCCGAGCTCTGCCCCCATCTCCTGCCCACACCATCTGGACAAGCGTCTGTACCTACCTCATCAGCTGTTGTGGACTTAATTCTTAACAATTCACTTTTATTTCCATGTTCTTGATGTTACTTATGTATTTTATGTGTATCAGCAGAATTATTTTTCAATTGCTTAGGTGCATGTGCCCGCCTGTCCGGACCCCCACACACACCATCTCGAGCTGCCTTGTGGTTCTTGTGCCAACTCAGTGTAGGAAACCCTGAGTGGTGGTGGCGCCTGCATCAGTGCGACCCTCACTAGTTCTTGTGCTCAATGTATCATTTCTCCATCTTGCAGCTCTTTACTTGACTCTCCTTCCCACCTGGTTTTTATGCCCCTCTGGGGCTGTGATTGTTTATCATTTTTCCTACATATGTTAGCTTCCGCTGTGAGGAGAGATGTCATGTACTGTCATAATCTCCATTCCAGTGTACACGAGGGGGCATGACTCAGAGCATGTTTCCCTCTCAGCCTTCCTGAGTCCCTGGCCCACCCCTACCCTGGCAGCTTGTCTTCTAACAGAGGCCAAGTGAGCAGGAAGCTTTGAGGTTGCTGTGCCTTGAAGTATCTCTGCCTTATGAACACTCTTGCACTGTGTTAGCTGCAAGGTGCAAGTGCAAGGACTGAGCCATTTGAATAAATGTGCCATGAAAGTATTACGAGTGACTAAATGGAAATAGGACATTACTGTTAATATCACAATCATTAGGAAAATTATCTATTTCATGTCTTTTTTGTCAATGTGTTTGACTTAAACCTATATAAAATTTTATTCTAAGTAAAATAGATTCTATGGAGGAAAAATAACTATGTTAATTTATTTCTCAAATTAAATAATTTTCACTTAAGTACATTTGAGGGATGCATTCATGTGTATTTAGTCTTGACCCTCAAAACAGAAGCAACCAAGTGTACTTCTTGTGCTGTATTAGGTTTCTGTTACTGCATAACACACTACCTCAAACTTAGCTTAGAACAACACATATTGATGGTCTCAGTTTCCGTAGTTCTCAAGCCCCATCATGGCTTAGCTGGGCCCTCTGCTCAGGGTCTTAACAGGACTGCAGTCAATCAGAGGCTCAACAGAGGAAAGATCCCCTTCCAGAAGCCCAGAAGCCCTCATGCTGTTCAGTATATAAGTATGTCCCATGCAGCTTTCGTGGCATACTTATATAATGTTTTTTGTTTATGCGAAGTTCAGATTTAGCTGTGTGTCCTGTATATTATCTGGCAGCCTTACTCAGATCCTAACCTTGGTCGTCCCTCTCAAAACAGGGCAGCTTATTTCACAATCAGTAATATGGAGTCTCCTCTCTTGAGAAAAGGCCAGTTTTTCTTAAGGGTTTTTGCCTGATGAAGTCAGGCCCTTTCTGGTCATCTCATTTGAGGCCTTGATTACATCTCTGCACATTTGTCCTATAGCAGAAGCTGGTTGTGGATATAAAATCTCATCATGTCCATGGACCTTGCTCACACTCAAGGGGGAGGGAATTTGATACAGAGGACATGTGCCAGGGGCCGGAGTCCTGAGGGTCACCTTGGAGTTCTGTCCACCACAGATGGTGTGAAGGACAGTTAAAATGTGAATGCCTCGGGCCGGCCCAGTGGCGCACTGCACTAGTGCGCCGCTTGGGAAGCACGGCGGCGCGAAAAATACTGTTGTTATCTCTTCATTAAAAACAGTGAGCTTGGTACGCTACATAGTGATTTTACACAGCACTTTAATGCTGGAATTGGCCAGCACACTGTCTGAAGCTCCCTGTTTTGCTCTGCAGGTGGTAGAGGCTCCAGGCACCTCCAGGTGTACCCGCCCTGGGTGCTCCAGTGTGGTGCAGCCCACCCTGGCCTACTGCAGCAAGGACGTTATTCTCACACATGCTTCAGCTACTATGAAATGCCTAAGTTCAGGCAAAGAACAGAAGCCAAAATCTAAGGAAAAGATCAAAATGAAGCCAGAAAACCTCCATCTTCCACAGTATGGTGTTCAGGTAAGCTGACTAAGACCAGCCACTTGAACAATTGGAGCAAAATTTGTGTAAAAGTGTTTTCTCCCCGAGACTTGTTTTTTTATTTATCTTAGAATGTAGGGGACAGGGACCGGACCAGTGGCGCACTGCTACGGTGCGCCGCTTGGGAGTGCGGCGGCGCTCCCGCCGAGGGTTCGGATCCCACATACAGACCGGTTCCCGCTCACTGGCTGAGCAAGGGGCGGGCGCAACACCAAGGGGTGCGATCCCGTTGCCGGTCCCGGTCCGGTGCGGGAACGACACTGAGGGTTGCAATCCGTTGCCGGACACGAAAAAAGACAAAAAAAAAAAAAGAATGTAGGGGACAGCAGGTACAGATGTACAGCAGATAGTATCACCTTTACCTTTGTCTTCCACCTTTTCTGTGTATTTGTTTTTTACTACCCATTAGCTGAAATTCAGTCATGTAAATGCAGTAAAAAAGCAAAGGCAGGCAACTCACTGCTGCATGGAGAACATAAGACTTCAGGACACTGGCAGCAGTCTTGAAAAAAGAGTTGGTAGTCACCCGACGGAGTTTGTATAGAGAGTAGGTACCCAGGGCAGTTGGGATGGAGGTGAGCTCTGGACCAGGCTATGTTCTTCATTTGAGACCTCACTCACAAGATTGTTTATTATTTTTATTTATTTATTTTTAATAGACTTTACTTTTTTTTTTTTTTTTCCTTTTTGTCTTTTTTTGTGACCGGTAACGGGAATGCAACCCTCGGTGTCACGCCCATACCATGACTGGCAACGGGATCGCAACCCTCGGTGTCGTGCCCACACCGCTCTCAACCAGTGAGCGGACTGGTCTCGATATGGGATCCGAACCCTTGGCAGGAGTGTCGCCGCACTTCCAAGCGCCACACTCTACCGAGTGCGCCACCAGGCCGGCCCTAGACTTTACTTTTTGAGCAGTTTTAGGTTCACAGCAATATTGAGCAGGAAGTACAGAGATTTCCCACGTATACCCCTGACCCACACATGTGTAGCCTGTCCCATTATCAACATTGCCCAGCAAAGTGGTACATTTGTTATAATTAATGAAACGAATTTACACATCATTATCATCCAAAGACCATAGTTTACATTAGAGTTCACACTTTTTTGTGTATTCTGTGGGTGTGGACAGATGTTTAATGATATGTATCTACCATGGTACTGTTGTGGACTTTCATTGTCCTGAAATCCTCTCTGCTCTGCCTATTCATCCATCTCTCCTCCATAACCTCTGGTAACCTCTGATCTTTTTACCGTCTCCATAGTTTATGTGTTTTTATTTACTTATTTTTTATTTTAGTTTTTGCTAAAATAGAAATTTATTTAATACAAATATGAATATTAGTAAAAAAGAAAAATCTCAAATCAACAATTATCTTTGCATGTTAGGAAACTAGAAAATTAACAAACTAAGCCCAGACCTAGCAAAGAATGTAAATAATAAAAATTAGAGCATAGGTAAAAGAAACAGAAAATAGAAAAAATGGGAAAATCAATGAAACTGAATGTTGGTACTTTGATGAAATCCACAAAATTGGCAAACGATTATCTAGATGGACTAAAAAAAGAGAGAAGACTCAAATAACTAAAATCAGAAATGAAAGTGGGGTCATTACAACCAAATTTACAGAAATCAAGAGGGTTATAAGATAATACTATGAATAATTGTTGGTCAACAAATTAGATCATTAGATGAAATGAATGAATTCCTAGAAATACAGCACATACTAAAACTGAATTTTGTAAGAAACAGTTTGAACAGAACTAGTAAGATGGGTGATTACCATTTTTTGGATTGCTGGTGTAGGACTCCCTGGAGGATTTCTTACAAAGCTGATGATGTGGAGGGAAACTCCCACCGTTTTTGTCTGGAAAATACACTATTTCTCTCTCATTTCTGAGGGGTAGCCTTGCTGGATATGGTATGCTTGGCAGGCAGTTTATTTCTTTTAGTATTTTCAATATGTCATCCCACTTCCTTCTGTCCTGCAGAGTTACTGTTGAAAAGTCTGCTGTTAGTCTGATAAGGGCTCCCTGTAAGGTGAATTGATGCTTTTCTCTTGCTTCTTTTAGAATGTTCTCTTTGTTTTTGAGCTTTGCCAGTTTGACCTATTGTGTGTCTTGGAGAGGATTATTGGGGTGAATCAGTTTGGGGATCTTTGACTTGCCTGGGTCTGAAGGTCCGTGTCTCTCCCTGTTCCTGGGAAGTTTTCCATTATTATTTCACTGGATAGGTTTTTCATGCCTTTTCATGTCTCCTCTTCTTGAACACCCTTGATTTGAATTTTTGTGTGCTTAATGTTGCCTGCTAGCTCTCTTAGATTTTCTTCCTTTTTAAAAATTGTTTTCTTTTCTTTTTGTTTGTTTGTTTCTTTGTTTCCCTGGGTGATTTTGAAAAGTGTGTCTTCAAGATGAGAAATTATTTCTTCTGCTTGTTCTTTCCTGCTGCTTAAGGCTATTTGTTGTGTTATTTTGCTGAGTGAATCTTTTAGTTCCATGAGTTCTGGTCATTCTTTTGTAAGGTATTAATCTCTTTGTAAACTTCCTCCCTTATATCCTAGATTTTATTTTCATTTCATTTTGCTGTCTGAGTCTTCTCTTATCTCAGTGAGTTCCTTTAAGATTGTTGCTTGGAATTCCCTTTCAGTCCTTGCAAGGGTTTCTTGCTATATAGGGTCTGGTATTTCAGAATTACTGTATTCTTTTGGTGGTGTCATTTTCTTGCATTTTGTTGTTTCTAGTATCTCTATGTTGATGTCTGGTCATCTGGTAGAGGATAGTTGCTTCTTCTATTACTCTGGAGTGGGCTTTGAAGAGAGGGATGTACTCTTCTTTTTCCAGACTCCACTGGTGGCTTTCCTTGTGTCAATGCAGTCGAGTGTCTGGTGGGCTTCCTGCATGACAGCTGTGCTACTGTGGTGGTATTGAGCTACTTTTGCAGCAGCCATGGCTGTGGTGATGGCTGTGGTGGCCCACCCACATGGAAGTGGTGTTTTGTTGTGCTCCATGCCTGCTTCCAGGCAGGAGATGCTGCCCTCAGTTCATGCCAAGGACTCTGGACATGGCCTGCTTCTGCATAGATGAGGCTGCCCTTGGATCCTGCCAATATTGTCCTGTTTTGGTGCCCTGTGGAATTTGGGGAGAATTCGGGGATGGCTGGAAATCACAAGTTCTTGTCCAGGCCTGTCCTGGGGCTCATATTGATGTTACTTTATGACAAGCAAAGTGTTAACTAGCACTGTTTGGAGAGTTTTCTTGATTATTTTCAAATGCTTATGTAACTTTTAGGTGACTTAATTTTTAAGGTTGGTCGTTTTGAATCATAGAACTGACAAAGAAGTGGTTGCTGCTGCACCTGGGAGGAGAATGGCTGCACCAAGCATGTCCTGGGCCTGGCAGAGGATAAAGAAACATCATTTGTGCTCTTGTTGCATCCTTTGTCACTGCTCTCATAACTCAGCAAGGATCCCTCTGTGTCAGGGATCTTCTTGTTGCTTAAAAAGTTGGAATCCTGAATAAGAGGTGGGAGTGCTAAGGGTTGGCTGCATGTGCAAGGGTTGTCAGGCTGCTGCTGAGCAAATGTGGTGTGCAGACTCAGGGTAGATGACCCAAGGAAGAAATAGGATTATGACATTTCTTGCTCAGTGAAATGAAGTGGAGGTGTACTTTCTGACCTTCTTAATGATTGGGGTTGTACTGATTATACAGGCAGGCATTAAAAGCTCTTCTCTGCACAAGAGACCAGCTCCAGAAAAAAAGAAGGCACAGTGAAGAAGGCATTGGTGGCTTTTTCTAGGAGCAAATCCCTTGGGAAGGAGACACCTTGTGAAAGCAGCGTGCCGTCCTGGGAAAGCAACCACAATTACAGTGCAGTAAAGCTGGAAAAGACTTCCACTGGCTCGTCATCACTGTTGTGCAAAGATATGTATGACCTGGGGGCTGGCCTCCTGGACCCCTCCCACTCTTTCCAGATAGCCATTTCCTGAGCCTGTCCAGGACTGGGGGTTGCAATTGTGTTTTAATGCTTGTCATAAACACCGGCTGCACCATCAGAGTTGGAAACTAATGCCTATGTCCAAGATACCTCCTGACACTGCAAATCTATCTCTAGTCTGTTGGGACTTCCAATCAGTGTTTTCCAAAAAGTTGTACAAACCTCATTACTAAATGTTTCACCTTGATGATTAAGTTTTTTAACCTGTTTTTATTATCGGGCTCTGATAAGTATTCGTATTGTCTTCAGCAAAATCTGGATAGACTGCCCAGCATTTAAAATTCCTGATTGTCCAGACATCAGTTAATCTTCTTACAACCCATATAAAACTTTAGTTTTCACACATGATCTGCTCTCAGCACATAAAATCATCCCCCTTTTTTATATGTAGTGGGAACCTCTGCAAATTAGTGTTGCATCTGATGTTCAACTTAGGTATGCATTTCAGGAGTTAAGTTTATTTGTGACTGGACAGGTGGGAGTTTTTTCATGTCCTACTCATGTACTGCACACCCACATAACACACATTTGAATTTTGAAGGTCATTTACTGCTGCTCTGTAGATCCCACAGTGAGTGAGGTGTGTGCTTGCACATGTGGAACTGCAGGGTGTCCTCACCAAAGGGAAAGTGCTTAGAATTCTAAGCGTGACTGGCTCCCTAGCTCATCTCTTGAGCTATTATTAAAGATCAGAGTTTTAAAGGTCATACCCTCGCATACATTTCAAATTAATGAAATGATGTTATTTCAGATAGATCCATGAAACCCAGATTAGATCATGCAGCTTTAGATCTTGTTTCTCAGACTAATGCTGCACAGTTAAATTATAGAAATTTAAATTAGACTCATCAGATATGTTTTATTCTATTATAAAACTATGCTCAAATCAGTTATTTATGCCATTCATAGTGCATTTTTTGCCTTTAAAAAAAAACACCAAAAAGGTTAAATAGCCCTAGATTTCAGGATTATAAATGTGTTCTGTGTTTTCTTTTTGTTGGCCTTTTTTTTTCGTTAAATTTTTATTTTGTCAATATACACTGTATATGATTATTATGGCCCATCACCGACACCTCCCTCCCTCCTCCCTCTCTCCCCTCCCCCCCAAGAATGTCCTTTCCGTTTGCTTGTTGTAACAACTTCATGAAAGTATAGTTGTTATATCTTCTTCCCCACCCCACCCCCGGTTTTTTTTGTTGGCCTTTTAATACATCACTTGACACACGCACACACACATCCTTTTGGTTATGTAAACAGTCCAAGACCTAAGAAATGGAGTCCCAAGTAAATTGAGTTAACCAATTACTGTATTATAACGAATCTCCATACACTTTAGCTTGTTTGAGCTGAGAATTTCATGGTAGCAAATAGCACGTCTCACATGTTCATTAAGTTACAACACCTCCATAAAACAGCACTTTTACAGAGCTGATGAACAGATGTAAAAATAAGCATCACCTTTCTGTGAATGGGTTGGGAGCAGTCACTTTTTAAAACTTTGGTAAAATGCTTTAACTGAGTTGATTATAGCCACTTAACAGTAAAGGAAAGAAAACCCGGGGGGTATAAATAACCACAGGAGAGATAATTTGGGTGATTCATTTTAGTTCAGTTAGTTTTCTTCTGTGTCACCCAGAATTGGAGAGCTGACCCTGAAACTAAGTGGGGCAGGTTGAGGAGACTGTGCATTGGAGAAAAGAAAAGAAGAGGAAGTAAATTGCCCTAATCTCAATCTTATCATCTCCTACCTCACTCAACTTTTGATGGGGGACAGGGATGGATGGAAGCCCAGATCGGTGAGGCTAATTTCTGTACTCATAGGTTTTCTCCTTTGGCCTTTCCCACTTCTTCCATCAGCTCTTCACTGATGCTGATATGGCTACTTAACCTTCCCAGCACATCTCTACATCTCAAAATTGAAATTGATGCATATCTAAAATTTATAAGGGACATACTTTTGAGCTACTTGCTTCTGATCATTTTCTGTTTCCCCAGAAATTTCATCTTTCCAAAAGATGGCTGGGAGGAGAGTAGGGTCATGGGTAAAATAATCTAAATTCAATGTGCCTCTACCTCTCTCGCTAACCAAACATCTCTTGGACTTTGTGGTAGCAGGGCACGTCCTCTGAGTCCTGACAGGTACAGTGGGAAGGGGCAGCATGAACACAGACCATCGTAACTCTGCACCCCATGAAGACCCTTCCTTTGCTTCCCTGGCTGGCTGCGGAGATGTCTTCGGGTGGTGAAAGTCTTGAGGCTGATACCGGGTCCACTTCCAGTCTGTGTGACTGTGTACATTGTGAGAAGTCCTGTGGCATAGAGCTGAGCATTGCTGTTGCTTGTGGAGGTGACCGTGACAACATCCTCTGTGCTCCCATGTGGCTGGTGCTGCCCTCAGGGCGTGGGCACAGGTACAGCTTCTCAGTGACCTGAGTCTTGTGCTGCAGGAAGCGCTCTGCTGCTGCCTTAAGGAGGTGTGCGGCCCGTTAAAGTATCCTTCACGTTCTCAAGGTGATGGGATTAACATGCAAATGTTCCTCTGATTTTTAGTAAATTGATTTTTTGGGATTTCTATATAATTTCTTTAGTTTACAGGCACAATTTGCATTTTAGTTCTCCCCAAGAGCATGATGTTTCTCTTGTGTTTTTATATCTGTTTGCTTCCATATTGCTTCTCTTTGTTTCCACTGTTTACCCCCCATTACTCAAGGCATGAAGTGGGCTGAAAATTTTTTTATGAAGTATTCCTCATTTATTACACTTTTGAAATGGAAGTGTCTGGTATTTCTATTTACAGGCACAATTAATTCCCAGTATTTTGGACTCCCAAAGGCTTGTTAAGTAACATAAAACACTTGGGATGTGAACAGATTTTAACTAGAAAATAGATTTCTACCATTTAATTCTAGCTGTGGAAGTTGAAATGGAAAACCTTAATAGCCTGCAGACCTAAACGCAGATAATTGCTTGTGCATGTTCCCCATCTAAAAGCCTTGTCCTCCTCCTCATGTGTGTGTGCCACGCAGGTGGCCAGGCACAGGGTGAAATGGATCCAGGAGAACATGTGTCCTCAACGATAAATCATGGCGTGGGGTCCAGAAGCACATTGAAGTGAAATCATAGCAAATTTCCAGTAATAGAACAAACATATGGAAGAATACTAGAACCCAAGGATGATTTGAAGAAATTTAAAGCTGGTGGTGCAGGGTGTGTCTGTATTTTAAAAATTGCATACGCTGTTTTTCTCTGTCTGTCCCAGGGTTGTCAGTGACAAATAAATGAGGCTGGGAGTTACCAGACATTGTACATCTAAACCAACATTCTCCTCCCAATTTGAAGAAATATCAAAATTTGTACTGATAAAGGATTTAGCTTGACAGCTGGTTTTTAATGTTATCCACATAGCTGGAATTTTCTTTAATGTCAAGAATGACATTCTTTTGGTATTTTAAAGTGTCTTACTTTTCAAATTATTATTATTAGCATATTCATTATTACAAATCATGATTTTTGTTTATGCCCTTTACCTGACCCATCAGGTCCCAAACTCCCTCCCTCCTTCCATCCCCCCATCTCTAGTAACCATTGGTTTCTTCTGTCCTTCTGGAAGTTCAAGGAATTGTTGTAGTCTGTTCTGTTTCCTTATTACTTTGTTTCTTTGTTTTTTAGCACCTAGTTATAAGTGAGAGCATGTGGTATTTATCTTTCCTTGTCTGGCTTATTTCACACATCATAATTTTCTCCAGACTCATCCAGGTTGCTGCAAATGGCAGAATTTCATTCTTTTTTATAGCTGAGTTGTATTCCATTGTGTACATACATCACATTTTCCTTATCCAGTCATCTGTCAATGGGCACTGAGGTTGGTTCTATATTTTGGCTATTGTAAATAGAGCTGCAATGAACCTGGGAGTGCAGGTAACCCTTCGATATGATGATTTCCATTTCTTTGGATATATATCAAGTAGTGGGACTGCTGGGTCATATGGTAGTGCTATCTGTATTTGAGGAAACTTCTTACTGTTTTCCATAGTGGCTGTGCTAATTTACAGTCCCACCAACATTATAGAAGAATTCTCCTTTCCCCATATCCACACTAGCATTTGTTATTAATGGTCTTATTATTGGCCAGTCTAACTGGGGTGAGATGATATCTCAATGTGGTTTTGATTTGCATTTCTCTGATGACTAGTGATGCTGAGCATTTTTTTCATACTATTGGCTATTTGTGTGTCTTTGAAAAATGTCTATTCATCTCCTTTGCCCAGTTTTTAATTGGATTGCTTATTTTTTTTTACTGGATAACTGTTTGAGTTCTTTGTATATTCTAGATATTAAGCCCTTGGCAGAT
>NW_007737110.1:40609-42192 GCF_000696425.1 Galeopterus variegatus
ATTTTAGTTCTCTCCAAGAGCATGATGTTTCTCTTGTGTTTTTATATCTGTTTGCTTCCATATTGCTTCTCTTTGTTTCCACTGTTTACCCCCCATTACTCAAGGCATGAAGTGGGCTGAAAATTTTTTTATGAAGTATTCCTCATTTATTACACTTTTGAAATGGAAGTGTCTGGTATTTCTATTTACAGGCACAATTAATTCCCAGTATTTTGGACTCCCAAAGGCTTGTTAAGTAACATAAAACACTTGGGATGTGAACAGATTTTAACTAGAAAATAGATTTCTACCATTTAATTCTAGCTGTGGAAGTTGAAATGGAAAACCTTAATAGCCTGCAGACCTAAACGCAGATAATTGCTTGTGCATGTTCCCCATCTAAAAGCCTTGTCCTCCTCCTCATGTGTGTGTGCCACGCAGGTGGCCAGGCACAGGGTGAAATGGATCCAGGAGAACATGTGTCCTCAACGATAAATCATGGCGTGGGGTCCAGAAGCACATTGAAGTGAAATCATAGCAAATTTCCAGTAATAGAACAAACATATGGAAGAATACTAGAACCCAAGGATGATTTGAAGAAATTTAAAGCTGGTGGTGCAGGGTGTGTCTGTATTTTAAAAATTGCATACGCTGTTTTTCTCTGTCTGTCCCAGGGTTGTCAGTGACAAATAAATGAGGCTGGGAGTTACCAGACATTGTACATCTAAACCAACATTCTCCTCCCAATTTGAAGAAATATCAAAATTTGTACTGATAAAGGATTTAGCTTGACAGCTGGTTTTTAATGTTATCCACATAGCTGGAATTTTCTTTAATGTCAAGAATGACATTCTTTTGGTATTTTAAAGTGTCTTACTTTTCAAATTATTATTATTAGCATATTCATTATTACAAATCATGATTTTTGTTTATGCCCTTTACCTGACCCATCAGGTCCCAAACTCCCTCCCTCCTTCCATCCCCCCATCTCTAGTAACCATTGGTTTCTTCTGTCCTTCTGGAAGTTCAAGGAATTGTTGTAGTCTGTTCTGTTTCCTTATTACTTTGTTTCTTTGTTTTTTAGCACCTAGTTATAAGTGAGAGCATGTGGTATTTATCTTTCCTTGTCTGGCTTAATTCGCACAACATACTTTTCTCCAGACTCATCCAGGTTGCTGCAAATGGCAGAATTTCATTCTTTTTTATAGCTGAGTTGTATTCCATTGTGTACATACATCACATTTTCCTTATCCAGTCATCTGTCAATGGGCACTGAGGTTGGTTCTATATTTTGGCTATTGTAAATAGAGCTGCAATGAACCTGGGAGTGCAGGTAACCCTTCGATATGATGATTTCCATTTCTTTGGATATATATCAAGTAGTGGGACTGCTGGGTCATATGGTAGTGCTATCTGTATTTGAGGAAACTTCTTACTGTTTTTTATAGTGGCTGTGCTAATTTACAGTCCCACCAACATTATAGAAGAATTCTCCTTTCCCCATATCCACACTAGCATTTGTTATTAATGGTCTTATTAATGGCAGGCTAACTGGGGGGGGGTGGTTACTTAATGGGGGTTTGGTTTTCATTTTTCTGATGACC
>NW_007737110.1:43085-49171 GCF_000696425.1 Galeopterus variegatus
AACTGGGGTGAGATGATATCTCAGTGTGGTTTTGATTTGCATTTCTCTGATGACTAGTGATGCTGAGCATTTTTTTCATACTATTGGCTATTTGTGTGTCTTTGAAAAATGTCTATTCATCTCCTTTGCCCAGTTTTTAATTGGATTACTTGTTTTTTTACTGTATAACTGTTTGAGTTCTTTGTATATTCTAGATATTAAGCCCTTGGCAGATGTAGAGTTTGCAAATATTTTCTCCCATTTTTTAGGTTGTCTTTCTGCTCTGTTGATTGTTTCCTTTGCTGTGCAGAAGCTTCTTAGTTTGATATTAGCTCATGTGTTTATTTTTTATACTGTTGCTTGTGGCTTTGCTGGTCTTATTCATAAAGCCTTTGCCCCCTCCTACTTCCTGGAGTGTTTCCCCTCTGTTTTCCTTTAGCAATTTAATGGTTTGGGGTCTTTTATTCAGGTCTTTAATCCATTTTGAGTTGATTTTGGCATATGGTGAAATACTGGTCCAGTTTCATTCTTCTGCATATGGATGTCCGATTTTCCCAGCATGATTTACTTACTGAAGAGGCTGTCTTTTCCACAGTGTCTTTTCTTGTTGACTGTCAAAGATAGTTGGCTGTAAGTATGTAAGTTGATACCTGGGTTTTCTATCCTGTCACATAGATCTGAGTGTCTGTTTCTATGCCATTACCATTCTGTTTTGAGCTTTGTAATATAATTTGAAACTGGGTAGTGTTATTCCTCCAGCTTCTTTTTTCTTTTTTTTTTTTAAGCTCAAAATTGCTTTGGCTATTCAAGGTCTTTTTTTATTCCATATGAATATTAGCATTGCCTTTTCTATTTCTGTGAAATTGATATTTTTTTTCCTTTTTGTCTTTTTTACTGACCGGTAACGGGATCGCAACCCTCGGTGTCACGCCCGTACCGGGGACTGGCAATGGGACTGCAACCCTCGGTGTTGCGCCCGCACCACGCTCAGCCAGTGAGCGGGAACCGGTCTCCACATGGGATCCGAACCCTGGGCGGGAGCGCCACCGTGCTCCCAAGCGGCACACTCTCCAGTGCACCACTGGGCCGGCCCAAAAGTTGTTGATATTTTGATGGAGATTGCATTGAACCTGTAGATTGCTTTGGGTAGAATGGACAGTTTCACAATATTAATTCTTCCAATCCAAGATCCTGGAGGGTCGTTCCACTTTTTTTGTGTCCTCTTTAATTTCTTCTAGTAGTATTTTGTAGTTCTCATTGTAGAGATCTTTCACCTCCTTGGTTAAATTGATTCCTAGGTATTTTATTTTTTTGGTGACTGTTGTAAATGGGCTTGCTTTCTTGATTTCTTTTTCTGGTAGTTCATTATTGGAAGATAAAAATGCTACTGATTTGTGGGTGTTGATTTTGTACCCTGTGACATTATCAAAATTGTTAGTCAGCTATAAGAGTTTTTTTGTAGTGTTTAAGTTTCCTATATATGAGGTCATGTCATCTGCACACAGGTACAGTTTGACTTTGTCCTTTCCAATGTGGATGCCCTTTATTTCTTTCTCTTGCTTGATTGCTCTGGTTACTACTTTCAATACTATGTTAAATAGGTGTGGTGAGAGTGGGCAAACCTAATGGTTTGTCTATTTTATTTATCTTTTCAAAAAACAACTTTTTGTTTCATTGATCCTTTGTATAATTTTTGGGGTCTCCATTTCATTTAATTCTGTCCTGATGCGAATTATTTCTTTCTCTCTAGTACTTTTATGATTGAATTGTTATTTTTCTGGTTCTTTGAGGTGTAGTGTTAGGTCATTTTTGTGAAGACTTTCCATTCTTTTGGTATAAGTAAGCACTTATTGCAATATACTGCCTTCTTACTATTGCTTTTGCAGTGTCCCACAGGTTGTGGTATGATGCATCTTTTTTCATTAGTTTCAAAAGAATGACCCATAGGTCATTCAGGAGTCTGTTGTTTAGTTTTCATGCCCTTGAATAGTTTCCAGAAATTTGCTTGTTATTGATTTCCAGTCTTAGTCAATTATGGCCAGAAAAGATACTAGGAATGATGTCAGTTTTTAAAAATTTGCTGAAACCTGTTTTGTGCCCTAACATGTGGTCTGTCCTGGAGAATGTTCCATGTGCTGATGAGAAAAACGTGTGTTCCCTAGTTGTCGGATGAAATGTTCTGTAGACGTCTGCCCAGTCCAATTGGTCTAAGGTTAAGTTTAAGCCCTGTGTTTCTTTGTTGATTGGTGACCTGGAAGATCTGTCCAATGCTGAGAGAGGGGTATTCAGGTCATCTTGTTATTGATTTCCAGTCTTAAGGTCAATTATGGCCAGAAAAGATACTAGGAATGATGTCAGTTTTTAAAAATTTGCTGAAACCTGTTTTGTGCCCTAACATCTGGTCTGTCCTGGAGAATGTTCCATGTGCTGATGAGAAAAATGTGTGTTCTCTAGTTGTCGGATGAAATGTTCTGTAGACATCTGCCCGGTCCAATTGGTCTAAGGTTAAGTTTAAGCCCTGTGTTTCTTTGTTGATTGGTGACCTGGAAGATCTGTCCAATGCTGAGAGAGGGCTATTCAGGTCACCTAATATTATTGTGTTAGGGTCTATCTCTTTTTTTTTTAGCTCTATGAGTGTTTGCTTTACATCTGGGTGCTCCAGTGTTGGTTGCATTTATACTTATGATTGTTAATGACTTTTAACTGGAAAGATCTCTATCATTATATAACTACCTCCTTTGTCTCTTTTTATGGATTTTGGTTTGAAGTCTGTTTTATCTGATAGAACAGCCACTTCTGCTCAGTTTTTGTTTCCATTTGCATGGTATATCTTTTTCCATCCCATCACTTTATAGGTCTGTTTCTTTATAGGTGAGGTGGGTCTCTTGAAAACAGCATATGGTTGGGTCTAGCTTCTTTATACAATCAGTCCATCTGTGTCTTCTTAATGGGGAGTTTGGCCCATTTGCATTTATGGTTGTTATTGGTAATTATTGCTTTATTGCCTGTCATTATATTGCTTTTCGTTTAGATGTTTTCAATATCATTTGCTCCTTTATTCCCCTTTTATTTTTCACCCTCAATGTTAGTTAGACTTTTCAGGTAACACAATTTACCTTCTTTCTCTTTCTTGCTAGCATTTTGGTTTTAATGGTGGGTTTTCATCTTTCTTGTAAATCCATGAGAGTGATTATCATTTTTCAGTTTCTGGACGCAGGACTCCTTTGAGAATTTCTTGCAGGGCTGGTCATGTGGTAGTGAACTCCTATAATTTTTGTCTGTCTTGAAAATACACTATTTCTCCCTCATTTCTGAAGGGAAACCTTGTTGGGTAAAGAATTCCTGACTGGCAGTTTTTTCCTTTTAGTGTTTTGAATATATCATCTTGTTTTCTTCAGGCCTTTAAGGTTTCAGTTGAGAAGTCTGCTGTTAGTCTGATGGGAGCTCCTTTATAGGTGACTTGACACTTTTCTGTTGTTGCTTTTAGAATTCTCTGTTTCTCTAAATTTTGCCAGTTTGACTACAACGTGGCTTAGAGAGGATCTTTTTGGATTGCATCTGTTTGGGGATCTTTGGGGCTTCCTAGATCTGATAGTCTGCATCTCTCTCTGTGCCTAGGAAGCTTTCTGTCATTACTTTCTTGGTTAGGTTTACAATGACTTTTCATTTTTCCTTCCCTTCTGGAATACCCACGATTTGGATGTTTGTGCACTTGAGGCTTTCTATTAGCTCTCTTAAATTTTCATTTAACCCCCCCCCCCTTTTTTTTTTGTCTGCCTGGGTTATTTCAAAAAGACCATCTTTTGGGTCTGAAATTCTTTCTTCTGCTTGCTCTTGCCTGCTGCTCAAGCTTCCTGTTCTGTTTTTTATTTCACTAAATGNTGAAGTCTGTTTTATCTGATAGAAGAACAGCCACTCCTGCTCAGTTTTTGTTTCCATTTGCGTGGTATATCTTTTTCCATCCCATCACTTTATAGGTCTGTGTTTCTTTATAGGTGAGGTAAGTCTCTTGAAAACAGCATATGGTTGGGTCTAGCTTCTTTATACAATCAGTCCATCTGTGTCTTCTTAATGGGGAGTTTGGCCCATTTGCATTTATGGTTGTTATTGGTAATTATTGCTTTATTGCCTGTCATTATATTGCTTTTCATTTAGATGTTTTCAATATCATTTGTTCCTTTCTTCCCCTTTTATTTTTCACCCTAAATGTTAGTTAGACTTTTCAGGTAATGCTATTTACCTTCTTTCTCTTTCTTGTTAGCATTTTGGTTTTAATGGTGGGTTTTGGTCTTTCTTGTAAATCCATGAGAGTGATTATCATTTCTCACTTTCTGGATGCAGGACTCCTTTGAGAATTTCTTGCAGGGCCTGTCATGTGATAGTGAACTCCCATAATTTTTGTCTGTCTTGAAAAATACACTATTTCTCTCTCATTTCTGAAGGAAAACCTTGTTGGGTAAAGAATTCCTGACTGGCAGTTTTTTCCTTTTAGTGTTTTGAATATATCATCTTATTTTCTTCAGGCCTTTAAGGTTTCAATTGAGAAGTCTGCTGTTAGTCTGATGGGAGCTCCTTTATAGGTGACTTGACATTTTTCTGTTGTTGCTTTTAGAATTCTCTGTTTGTCTTTAAATTTTGCCAGTTTGACTATAANGCTTGCAGGATCCTGCACTCACCTGGGTGCTGGCTCTGTTGGTATGTGGAGGCCCCACCAGGGCTCTTGGACGTGTGGGTGGGCCTGCAGCTGCAGAGGAGTTTGGCTTGCAGGATCCTGCACTCACCTGGGTGCTGGCTCTGTTGGTATGTGGAGGCCCCTCCAGGGCTCTTGGACGTGTGGGTGGGCCTGCAGCTGCATTAGGGAAGTGCCCAAGCTTGCAGGTTCATAGAAGAGAAACAGTCCTTACAGCTGTAGCTGATGGTGAGGATTCAGGACACAGTGGGAGTGAGAGAGGGTCTGGAGCCCGACTTCCCTGAATCAGTCACCAGTATTGAGAAGGGGTGTGTCTCACCTGTTCCTTTGCCTGTGAGGAGCTATCCAGTGTGTGCGGTCACTGGACATGGGTATCTGTGGGGTTGGTTGGGACTGTGCAGACTTGATATCTTGCCCTGTATTTTTCATCCCTGTCTTGCTGCAACTTCCATGTGGGTTACTGGGAAGATTCTACCCAGAGGAGCACATTAGCATAGTTCGTTTGCTGGCTGCCTGATTATCTCCTCCTGGTTTCCGTGAGGCCCTCTAGTGCCACCCAGCATCCAGCAATGCTGTATTGCCACAGCCATCCTTCTAGTGTGACAAGACACCTAGTTTTATGCTTTAGGAAATTAGCCTACTAGGGTGTGCTGCTGATCCCTGTGCCCAAGGGCCTGCTTCATTCTATAGTCGGCCGGACCCCAAACAACTTATTTCCATTGTAAACAAATGGCCAGGCCTGGCAGTAGCAGTTCATCTGGGGCAGCAGCCTGGTCATGGGCAGCTGTTCCTCCTGCTGCTAAGGTTTAAGCCAGCTCCCTAAGGCAACACCTTTCCTCCCCACAAGCAGGCCACAAGGGTGCAGATGCTGAAGGAGGCTGTGTGGACAGAATGGCTTCCCTCCTGTCCAGCGGACAGATGGAAAGGGACTGGGTGACACACCTCTGATTATGATGCAGTTAGTGCTGCCATTGACCAGCAGAGAGCTCAGCAGCTCACAGGGGTGTCTCAGCCCTGAGAGGTGGTGCTGCTATTTTTCTAGAATAGGTTTTTTTCTGGTTGGTCACAGAGTTATTCCTTGCCCTCCTGCAAATTTATACATGACATAATTCACTAAAAAGTGAACTTGCAAGTTTACATTTTAGCTGTACTCAAAAATGAGTTTCCCTTTTGCTGCCATTCCAGCAGAGCTGACCCAAGTCCAGCACCACCGATGCGGTTGCTACTCACAGTGGGACAGAAGTGCATGCAGGTCCCTTGGGCAGCTGCTGGGTAGAACTTTTGGCATGTTTTGAACATTTTCCCTCAAAGTAGAACAGAGGCTTAATATGTGTCACAGGAAACCAGCAGGTGAACTGTGGGCAACTGGCCCTGTAGTTTCCCAGTTATAGAACATTTTACCAATAATTTACTTATT
>NW_007737110.1:50104-50831 GCF_000696425.1 Galeopterus variegatus
TAAAAAGTGAACTTGCAAGTTTACATTTTAGCTGTACTCAAAAATGAGTTTCCCTTTTGCTGCCATTCCAGCAGAGCTGACCCAAGTCCAGCACCACCGATGCGGTTGCTACTCACAGTGGGACAGAAGTGCATGCAGGTCCCTTGGGCAGCTGCTGGGTAGAACTTTTGGCATGTTTTGAACATTTTCCCTCAAAGTAGAACAGAGGCTTAATATGTGTCACCAGAAACCAGCAGGTAAACTGTGGGCAACTGGCCCTGTAGTCTCCCAGTTATAGAACATTTTACCAATAATTTACTTATTCCTATTTATATACTCCGTAAAGAGTATGTAAAGGATAGTGAAGGTTGGCTTTTAAGAGAAGTAGCTAATTTTATAAAATATCATCTTCACGGTTAAGGAAAACAATCACCTTTTGTAATGTATTACATTATTAATTTACTATTACTGCTCTTGGGTAATAGGTGACTTTAGTCACATGTATTGGAAAGTCCCAGAAACAGTGTTTTGGTTTTTCCATGAATGAGTGAGAAAATACATCAACTAGACCAATCATGGAAGTATTAATCATTTGTGGACATCTCATTTTAAAGCTTATAATTTGGAGAAATGCAGTTAATATTTTTGAGGTGAACATGTATTTGTAACCTGAAACAAGGTGATTGGTAAATGTCACTAAGGTTTGGTTTCAGGTCACATAGCACAGGTGTCCCATGTGCTGCATTCA
>NW_007737110.1:51937-52917 GCF_000696425.1 Galeopterus variegatus
TGGTCTGTGGAGAGCCTCGACCACTGAGGCTTAGAAATGCTGCCAAGTATGGGGTGCTGTGTGCAGCCACCTGTGGCAAGGGGCAGACAGGGTATGAGGTTGGAAAGGCTCTACCTGTAGTAGACATGGCGTCTGCACCAAAGTATGGGGTGCTGTATGCAGCCACCTGTGGCAAGGGGCAGACAGGGTATGAGGTTGGAAAGGATCTACCTGTAGTAGACATGGCGTCTGCACCAGAGCTACTTCCTAGCTGAGGGGTTGCAGTGCTGATCTTTGAGTTCTGGTGGACTATATAGGATTATAATGCAGTGGGTTCTTTCCTGGCATGTAAAGCTTTTTGTGCAAGTTGAGGGCTTTTGAGTTTTTTTTTTGAGCTTTTGACTATAATCCTTGTTTTAATTAAAAGCAGTAATTTACTGTTTACCACATTTATTGAATAATGACTAGAGGGCTGTAAAGGAGGACATTTATACAGCAACATCATTATATTGTTGGTTGCCAACTCTTAGTATGGAAACCTGATTGACTTTCCCCATCTTGACTTTCCCCCTCCTCTCACCTTTCCATATGTCATCAATGGCATCACCTCCAAGTGACTCGTCTAGTAGGACAATGTGGTATGTGAGACCTCCCCCCCATGCTCAGATGTGGTGGCCACAGAGGTCCGGTCAGGGGGTTGAATGTACATGTAAGGAGCACTCGTCTGTTTACCCTTCCTGAGAAGACTTTTGAAACTCAAGTTTACAAAAAAGTTGCAGTTG
Organism: Galeopterus variegatus; assembly: GCF_000696425.1. Lineage (NCBI taxonomy): Eukaryota > Metazoa > Chordata > Mammalia > Dermoptera > Cynocephalidae > Galeopterus > Galeopterus variegatus. Next base: position 52,699 of record NW_007737110.1, read on the forward strand.
AATTCTCAAGTGCTATCCCAAACCTACGTAGGGTTTTTTTGTTTGTTTGTTTTTGGTAAAATGAAGTGTGTCCGTCCTTCAATTTTAAAGCTCAACTGAGGAGTAAATTGAATCTTTGATTATGGAGTTTGTTGCTTGAAGTAAAAGCTTTAGTATAATAAGATAATAAAGCATTTTTCTATCTGAAATAAGCCATAGTCACTATCATAAATACTGCTG
>NW_007737110.1:56283-56609 GCF_000696425.1 Galeopterus variegatus
ATTTATACATGACATAATTCACTAAAAAGTGAACTTACAAGTTTATATTTTAGTTGTACTCAAAAATGAGTTTCCCTTTTGCTGCCATTCCAGCAGAGCTGACCCAAGTTGCCACTCACAGTGGGACAGAAGTGCAGGCAGGTCCCTGGGGCAGCTGCTGGGTAGAACTTTTATGTTTTGAACATTTTCCCTCAAAGTAGAACAGAGGCTTAATATGTGTCATGGGAAACCAGCAGGTAAACTGTGGGCAACTGGCCCTGTAGTTTCCCAGTTATAGAACATTTTACCAATAATTTACTTATTCCTATTTATATACTCCATAAAGA
>NW_007737111.1:0-850 GCF_000696425.1 Galeopterus variegatus
GTTGCGATCCGTTGCCGGACACGGAAAAAAGACAAAAAGACAAAAAAATAAAAAATAAAAAATAAAAAATAAAAAATAAAAAATAAATAAAATAAAATAAAATAAAATAGGAAAGAAGGGACAACACAGCTGGGAGGCAAAAAAGAAAAAAAAAAAAAGAAAATACATGGAGGAAGGATATTTTAATTTAGAAAAAATTTTTGCCTGGGTGTAGAGATAGTTTATGCATTCCAAATGTCAATATGTCTTATAAATTATAATTTAGAAAGGATTCAATAAATCAGTTGATATACATAAAAATCAAATAAATAAAATAAAATAGGAATGTGCCAGAAACTTGCAAACCTCTCATTTGTACAATAGTTTTTTTTTTTTTTTCCAATTAGCTCATGGTACTTCTGTTGAAATAAAACCATGCTTTTTTAGGTAAGGATCACTTCACCATTGAAAATGATACCCACAAGTTGACAGAGTGATGGAATCTGCAGGCACAGCTGTGCTTTCTTGAAGGTAGTAAAGCAATGCTCAATTGCCTTACATTTTCCCCAACAAAACCACTGATGGGAGAAAACCTGTAGCTGAGCCAGTCCTAAAAAGCCTGTTGATACTACCAAAGGAATGTTCTGAATTTTGCATGCATGTCTGGATAGTCTGTAAAAGGGGGTGAGGGGAAGGGATAAGCCCTGCTTCCCCATCAAAACATTACGCGAATGACCAGAAATAGAAATAATAAACAGTCAACATGAGAATGTTTACATGAAATAATCATCATGTTTAGTAATAGAAGGGGATTAAGAATGAGATAAGGGCAATATAAGCAGAATAAAAGAATCTTCACTCATTTTGATGT
>NW_007737111.1:896-4995 GCF_000696425.1 Galeopterus variegatus
GTAAAAGGGGGTGAGGGGAAGGGATAAGCCCTGCTTCCCCATCAAAACATTACGCGAATGACCAGAAATAGAAATAATAAACAGTCAACATGAGAATGTTTACATGAAATAATCATCATGTTTAGTAATAGAAGGGGATTAAGAATGAGATAAGGGCAATATAAGCAGAATAAAAGAATCTTCACTCATTTTGATGTTCAGTCACAGGTTGTTGTAACTGAACAGTACCTATTGCCAAATGCCTGGCAAGCCAAACACTGACACTAGTCTTTGCAGGGGAGAAAAATGTTTTTTCACAAGTCCACCAAGCAAGAAGATGGGAGAAAAACAAATCTCAAATGTGCCTTGTTCACATCAGGAAAAAAAGGGACCTTTATGGGGAAGTGGTTAGGGGTGGTACACAGTGTGGGGGATCATAACTGCTTAAAGGGTTTGAAGAAATTCTTCAGGGATCTGTGCAGGTGCAAGCCATCTGCATGCTTTTGCAGCACTAGCAGGATCTGGAGATGGAGTTTTTGGCCCTCTGATATCAAAAAGATCACCCATCAGACATTCACACAGGCTCAATAGAGAGGTCTTCCAGCTCAACCAGTTTAGCCCAGTTTGTGTTGGGCCAAGCTAACTCCAACAGTCCTGCAAAACGCCTTGTGCACAAAACTCATGACTTCTGTGCCAGAGGCATTATCTTAAAAGGCAGATAGGAAGAAACAGAATGAGAGGTTAGATATGGAAATTTACTGAAAGAATGAGCAATTTAAACAGGAAATAAATTTTAACCAAAAAGTCACCCGTTACAGTCTACCCATTTTTTTTCATCATTCCTCAGTCATGATGGATTCTAGGCAATGACTGCTCTAGCTGCTTCCTGCTGATCAAGGGCATAGATTACAGTTTGAGAAATGAAATTGTTAAGCACCCAATTAGAAATACTCCCTGGTACCTGTCTTGGCAGGTATATTTTATATAATATATGTTAGTTCCCTCTCTAACTATTTGGGTGCAACATCTGACGGCACATTTAACTATCAGCTATCCAAACAAGAGAATGAGGAGTAATGATAACCCAAAATTTAACATTCCTTTTAAGAAGGATTTAATACCTAGGGGAACACAAAAAACAACACTGAAAACCAGTCTCCTCTTCCTAAGATCTCAGGAGATATTTGTTGTATCCAAGTAGCCTGTTCCTGACTTTATTTAAACGAGTTTCAACATTAACCAAAGCATTGATATAAACACAACAAGAAATATTAGCAATAGCACAGACTTCTGACTGTTTGTTCAATATATAACTTAAGGCAATATAATTATCAAGTGCTACTCTGGCCAAGGAACTTAATTTCTTTTGTTGGGCAGTACTGGCCAATGCTGTTTCACTGTCAATCATTTCCGGGGTAACAGATAAGCTTTGAAATGAGTAAATTACCAAGGACAAACAAGCAAGTAAGACAAAACAAAGTATTCATGGCCAGGAATCGGCATGTTGCTTTTGGAAAAGCTACTTGAGGTCTATCAGTGGTTCACAAGAATATTCAGGCTGTCAGGGGAAGTCTGTGTCAGAGGTGTACCATGGGTCATCTTGTGATCGGTGTTCTTCACTGGCATAGTTCCTATTTCCAGTTGTGTTCCTATAGATGGGTGGTGAAGGGTCATAGGTGTCCTGGGCACAAAAGCTTCACCCAAGAGTTGTGGATCCACAATCTGACCCCTTTCAATTTAACAGAAGAATGGCTTACTAAAACAGTTTCATATTGACCTACCCATCAAGAATGCAACTGGTCTTCTGGATGCTTGTTTTTCCAAGATTTCAGTAGCACTCAGTTTCCTGGGTATAGATGATGGAGTGGCATATCTGTGGGAAGCATCTGCTGGCATATCTGCTGGAAGCAAACTTACGTATGGTTATTACAGTGATGCCTAAAGATTGGAAATATTGTGTCTAATTCTCTAATTTTTGCCCCCTCCAAGTCCCCCAGGTCATACTCAGAGTAAAGGAAGGATCTCCAATGGAGCTTACTTTTAGGGTCCACCCTATGTGAAGCAATACAACTAGCAAGGCCTTATCTGAAGTCCAATTATTTTCCTAGGCAAAGTACATACAGTCTTTCATTGTCCTTGGTCCATGAAGCTGCTTTCATCAGTAAGCATTTATATATCTGTATTCTTTAGCAGGAGATCAGTCAAGTCAGGGTGGCTGGAATAAACTTGCTCAATTATTTGTATGCAATCACGTATGAGATAATCCATATCCATATGGAAAGAAAAGTGGTAGGGTTTAAGGTGGAAACTGCTTTCACAGTTACATTAGAATTGTCCAACGAGATAGCCTGATATCTGCCCCATCTCCTGGATGTAAGCCAGTGGCTCCCTTTCTGTTCCAGGAGGGAGAGCACACAGTGAGGGATGTGCACCATGGTGGGTTTTCCTAGTGTAAATTTTCTGTTTCTTGTAAAAGGTCACAAGCAGCAGCTCTTAAACAAACCAGCCATCCTTTAGTTACACTGTCCAATTGCTTTGAGAAATAAGCAACAGGCCTCCTCGTACAGCTCAGATTTTGAGTTAATATTCCAAGACTAACCTCCTGTCCTTTATGAACAAACAGATCAATAGATTTTCTGATATCAGGGGATCCTAGAATGGGGGCAGGCAGCAGTTTTTACTTAAAAATCTGGAATACCTCCTGGCATTTGCCAGTATATTCAAGGGGCTTGTTATATCCTCCCTTGAAGACTTCATAAAGGGCTTGGCTTTAAGTCCAAAACTGGAGACCCACATAGGACAGGATCCTGCCATTCTAGGAACCCTCATAACTGCCTCCCAGAGGTGGGCAGTGCTACTAGCCAAGGCTTCTCTCCTATAAGAGAGCAAATTTCTTTGTTCTTGAGGTAGTTCAAAGCCCAAGTATCTAACTGAACGTTGAGAAATCTGTTCCTTTTACTGGGGAATGTCTCACCCAGCCAGAAAACTTAAGATCAGAATGGGGTTCTGATCTGAGGCTTCCTTAGTTGTAAGGTAAATGCTGGACATAGACTTACATCCGCCCTCCCCCTGCATACCAGAGCTTCCCCTCCACCCTGGGAAACTACCCCTGGCTGGCCAAGGTAGTTTACCCAAGAAGAGGCATGTCACCTTTAAGACAAATGGAAGACAGTAGGAAGCGGGAGCCCTGGGTAAATTAATTAGCATGTAAATGGAGTTAAAACACTGGTGTTAACTACTGTGGAGCCAGGAGGGTAACAAGTAAGTGAACTTATCTACTCAACCAGATCTCCTTTGCGCTTCGAGTTGGGTGAGGAGCACATAAGCATGCAAATGATTTACACATCTACTTTGATCTGTTCACTACATAACTGCTGTGTGTACCTATGCTGGTGCAGATTTCTAGCTGACAGAACACCACCAGCACCTCCCGTAAGTCTAATAAACCAATGTCTCCACCTATTGCAATATTGGGTGCGTTTCTTTGGAACAGGCAAACACTACGCGAGTGCCCTTTCAGATTTGGGGCTCCTGCAGTACACTTAGTCCTGCTGGCAATCAAAATGTCATCCACGTATTGGACTAAGGTCCTTTTCTCTAATTGGAGCTCCCTCAGACCTTTGGTTGAAACGTCCCCAAAAAGAATGGGAGAGTTCTTGAATCCCTGAGGGAGAGCAGTCCAACAACACTGTTGTTTACTCTTTGAATATGGATCCTCCCCTTCAAAAGCAACCAGCTCTTGAGACTCAAGGATCAAGATGATGCAAAAGAATGCATCCTTTAAGTCCAAAACTGTAAACCAACAGAAAACTCCATACAAGGTAGTAGATTTGCCCATGCCTCTGGGCTTAACCTTTACAAGACTTCTTCTAGAATAGCCGTTGGGGGCTCTTTTTCCTCATGCAGCAGTACTGTTCCCAGTGTGCGTGCCTGATCAGGTGGCATTTGCCTGGGAGCAAAAGTCACTGTAGTGTTTAATGTAGTTAACAAATCTCATCCCAACAGAGGAATTTGGCACTCAGGCATATACAAAAAGCTATGTTTGAAATACATTTTTCCCGGCTTTTTCAAGATGGTGGTGGCTGCACGGCTGGTGCTGAGTAGCTGAGGTGGAAAAGGC
>NW_007737111.1:5719-7541 GCF_000696425.1 Galeopterus variegatus
GCCACTGGGCCTTAGGCAGCCGGGAAACTTGTGGTCCTTCCTTTTGCCGTCTCTTAAAGAAGGACCGCTGCTGGTGGCTGGTCGTGGGGGCTGACCGCCACTTTGCCCCCAGCAGGAGAGGCTGCCTTGTTTACAGGCAACAGCTTTGAAGTGTGGAGCAGGAAAAGAACTGTTTCTTAGCTGCAAAAGCGAGTTTCTAAACAGGGAACAGGGTGCCGGGCCGCTGTCGACGCTGCCAGGATCCCAGAGGCTGGGGCCACGCTGAAGGCGGCCAGCTGCCCTATTCAGGATTCTAGGTTTCGGGCCGTCATAAAAGAAGGTTCCTGGGAGCGCCCGAGCCACGCCGCGGGACCAAGTTAGCAGCCCAAGGTGGCGGTGGCTGAGGATGGGGACGGCCATGATGCAGAGGCGGAGAGGGAGCCACTCGGCTGGCCCAGCCCCATGAGTGACCCCCGGCCCGGCCCTGCTCGTGGGGCAGATGCCTGCCCAGCTTCTGCCTGCCCCACCGGCCACTCACTGGTCCCGGGGCTGCCTCCATTTTCTTGGGTGGTGGTGGCTCTGCCCCGGCTCAGCCAGGCCTGTCCTCCTCGCCTGGCTCAGCTCCTCACTGAGGCTTCCCACTGGCTTGCCCTGGTGAGGGGCTTCCCGGGGCCTGTGGGCTGGCCTCCCCTCCCACTCCCTCCATGGTTCTCTGGTCAGGCTGGTGGCGTGGGGTGTCCCTAGCCAGCGTTGGGAGGACAGGGAAGTGTGGGCCGGGCTGACTGTCACTCCACCGCACCCTGGGCTCCAGCCCCAGTAAACTTCCTGTTACCGAGAAGCAGATACCATCTTTGCGGCCACCAGTTCGGAAAAACGCCTAACCAATTTCTGGTTAGAAATAGTGTGGTCAGAGTGTTCCCGAGTTCGCTTGAACCTGCCGGAGAGCTGACTGCAGGCAGGCACCGGAGTCAGTCTGCGACAGGGGGATTCAAAGGTGAACCATGTGTGGCAGGCTCCTCCCCCGAGGAGCTCATGCTCTGGTGTGGGAGATAAGACAAGTACACAAATAACCGCGATACCAGGAGGAAGGTGATAAGTCCCAAGAAAGATCTACACAGTGCTACAAAGGCACCCAGAGCGACCGGTCGTCTGCACCTAGCAGAAACCTGGAAGACTTCCTGGGAGAGGCTGTGCCGAGCAAGGTCATGAAGGCCTGGCTGATAGACGAGGGTTGCAGAAGACACGTCCCAGCCCAGCCTAGTGTGCACAGAGCAGGGAGACATCTAGCTAGGGAGATGGAGACTTGGCAGAAAACATACACCCCGTGGGGCTGCCACTGCAAGATCCAGCAGCCCAGCCTAGTGCGCACAGAGTGGGGAGACATCCAGCTATGGAGACGGAGACTTGACAGAAACCATACACCCTGTGGGGCCACCACTGCGTGATCCAGCAGCCTGGGCCAGAGTGCACGGAACAGGGAGAAGTCCTGCACGGGAAGTGGAAGCTCAGCAGAGACCAAACAACCTGTGATACCGCCCCATGATCCAGCAGCCCGGCAGAGTCCAAGCTGACCAGAGAGGTGGCGCCCCAGAGAGGCCCAAGACCCGAGGCAAAGACACACACAAGGCACTAGAGGCCAACTGAGCAGTCACGGAGGTAGCCAAACCAAATTGGCAACCCCAGCAACATCTTAGTTAGTCAATAGTCTCAAACTGGTGGACAGTGAAACCCCCTGTCACAATGAATGAACATCAAAAAAAAGATGCCAGAAATACAAAAAATCAAGAAAGTACACCAACAAAAGTTAATAAATCTCAAACTCTAGATCCTATAGAACAAGAAG
>NW_007737111.1:8019-8887 GCF_000696425.1 Galeopterus variegatus
AAGTTGAAGAGAGAACCTCTGAAATTGAAGATGGGCTCTTTGAAATAACACAAGCAGACAAAAAAAGAAAGAAAAAAAGAATCAAAGACATTGAAGAAAATCTGAGAGAGATATCAGACAACCTTAAGCGCTCAAATATCCGAGTCATGGGTATTCCAGAAGGGGAGGAAAATGGAGATTGCATGGAAAACATATTCAACACAATATTGGCAGAAAACATCCCAGGTATAGGAAAAATCACAGATCTTCAGATCCAGGAAGCTCAATGATCTCCAAATGTATTAAACCCAAAAAGGCCTTCTCCAAGACATGTTACAGTCAAATTGGCAAAACTCAGAGACAGAGAGAGAATCTTAAATCTGCAAGAGAGAAGTGTCAAATCACCTATAAGGGAGCCCCAATCAGGCTAACATCAGACTTTTCATCACAAACCCTAAAAGCTAGAAAAGAATGGGACAATATATTCAAAATACTAAAAGACAAAGATTGCCAGCCAAGAATACTCTACCCTGCAAGGCTATCATTCCAAAATGAAGGGCAAATAGTATATTTCTCAGAAAAACTAAAACTGCAGAAGTTCACTACCACACGATCACCCTTACAAGAAATCCGCAAGGGAGTACTGGGTTTGGTTCCTGAAAAATAACTACCACTGCCATAAATACCCAAGAAAAATCAAAACCCACTAGTATAATAAAAATGGCATTCATGAAGAAAAAACAAAAAAACAAACAAACAAACAAACACAGAAAACAAACAGTAAAGCAGAAAGCAAGGAACAAAAGACACCTAAGACAACCAAACAACCAATAAAATGCTAGGAATAAAATAACACCTTTCAATAACAACTCTTTATGTAAAAGGCTTA
>NW_007737111.1:9815-10965 GCF_000696425.1 Galeopterus variegatus
AGATCACATATTAGGTCACAAATCAAGTCTCAACAAATTCAAAAAAATTGGAATTATCCCATGTATTTTCTCAGACCACAATGGATTAAAATTAGAAATCAATAACAAACGAAATTCTGGAAACTATACAAACACATGGAAATTAATGACATATGGGTCCAAGAAGAAATCAAGCAGGAAATAAAAAAATTTATTGAAACTAATGACAATAATGATACATCATACCAAAACCTGTGGGATACTGCAAAAGCAGTATTAAGGGGGAAATTTATTGCATTAAATGTTCACCTCAGAAGAATGGAAAGATGGCAAATGAACAACCTAACACTTCACCTTAAAGAACTAGAAAAACAAGAACAATCCAAACCTAAAGTTAGCAGACTGAAAGAAATCATTAAGATCAGAGCAGAAGATTCAAATAATGAAAATTAGAAACGAAAAAGGTGATATAACAACTGATTCATCTGAAATACAAGGAATCATTTGAGACTACTATAAACAACTATACGCCAACAAATTTGAAAATCTGGAGGAAATGGATAAATTTCTGGAAACACACAAACTACCAAAACTGAACCATGAAGACGTAGAAAATTTGAACAGACCAATAACAATAAAGGAGATTGAAGCTGTTATCAGAAGGCTCCCAACAGAGAAAAGCCCAGGACCAGACGGATTCACAGCAGAATTTTACCAAACATCCAAAGAGGTATTGACACCGATTCTTTACAAACTATTCCAAAAGATTGAAACAGACGCAAAGCTCCCAAACTCATTCTATGAAGCAAACATCATCCTGATACAAAACCAGGTAAAGATATAACCAAAAAAGAAAACAACAGGCTGATATCCTTGATGAATATAGATGCAAAAATCCTGACTAAAATACTAGCAAACAGAATACAGCAACACATTCGTAAAATTATTCACCACGATCAAGTGGGATTCATTCCAGGGATACAAGGTTGGTTCAACATACGCAAATCAATAAATATGATACACCATATTAATAAAGTTAAGCACAAGGACCATATGATCATCTCTATTGATGCTGAAAAAGCATTTGATAAAATTCAGCACTCATTCATGACAAAAACCCTCTATAAGTTAGGTATAGAGGGAAAGTATGTCAACATAATTAAAGCCATAT
>NW_007737111.1:11521-20142 GCF_000696425.1 Galeopterus variegatus
AAATACCACATGTTCTCACTTGTTGGTGGGAGCTAAAAATAAATAAATAAATTCACTCACAAACACACACCAAAAAACCAGGGAGGCGGGGAAGAAGATATAACAACTACAATTACTTGAAGTTGATACGACAAGCAAACAGAAAGGACATTGTTGGGTGGGAGGGAGGAAAGGGAGGAAGGAGGGAGGTTTTGGTAAGGGGCAGCAATAATCAACCACAATGCATATCGACAAAATAAAATTTAAAAAAAAAAAAAAAGAAATGCATTTTTCCCATTTGGCAGTCCAAAGGTTGGAGAAAGAACTTTTTCATAGCTTCCCCAGAAATTCTAGTCACAATCATCGTCTCAGAGGACTATTTGGACAGCCAAGTATTTAGGACTAAATATGTGGCTCTAGTATTAATCAGAAATTCAAGGAGTCAATTCCCTGCTGTCATAGTTACTTGAGGTTTTGTTTTGCTTTTGTTTGTTTGTTTGTTTTAGGCAGCTGGCAGTAAGGAGATCTGAACCCTTGACCTTGATGTTACAAGGCTGTGCTCTAACCAGCTGAGCTAACCAGCCAGCCTGTATAAGAAATTCTAATGGAGCTGGAGGAATTTAAGACAGCCCCTGGGTGCCACATTCTTGATGACTCTCAGTGAGCACAGGCATCTGATGAGTGCCTGTTGTTTTCCTTCTTCAAGACTTTGTTTAGACTGGGATGTTCATTTTTCAATTAAGTAAGAGTGAAGTTGGAAAAGGGGAATGGACCCAAATAAATTCTGCCAGTTGTCCTTGAGTGCTTATTCCTCCAATGGACATTTGCCTCAAGGGAAATTGCCCTGCCTGCATTTGGATTACTTCTTGGCCCAATTGAGTACCTTGTCAGATGTATGAGAGGGAGACCATTCCTGCTCTGCCTAGGAATGGTGAGACTTGGGGCTCTGGAGCAGATGATTTCAGCCCTGCTAGTGCAGCCACAGTAGCTCCTCTATATGGGGTAGAAGCAAGGAGTGAGTGGGTTATTCAATTGGGCTGGTAAAAGTCATCTCCTTCTCATGATTCAGGCAGGACCAATTTCCTAGGCTACTCTTCCTGCTGAACCATGCTTTCCCTTTTTCTTTTGCACAGGTTTTTTTATGGAGTAACATAAATGCTTGTATATATGGAATTCCATCCTGTTTTCCTTCCCTTTTACAAAACAAGTCTAATTGCAGCTTAGTATTATAATTCAAAGACCCATTTTCCGGCCATTTCTCCCCTGTGCACAGGGAGTATTGGGGCCAGGCAGTATTACAAAACAAAAACACCACTTCCTTTTCAAAACCCACTAAACAGCTATGCAGATGACAGAACTCACAACCATGTTCTGGACCCTGAGCTTGATCCCTTCAACAGGGGAGGCCCAACAAGAGTCAGATTTTCCCTCACCTGCACCAAACACCTTTTGTCAACTCAAGGTGGGGAGGATTGACCTCTGGTCAGTGCTCAGGTCACTCAGTCTGTTGGAAATGGAATATATAGCTGCCCTGAGTTAGGCCTACCTGGATACTGCTGGCAACTCCTTCAGGGTTTGCTCAGAAGGTAGTGAACATAAACATACCCCTCATGAACAGGACAAACACCAACACATACACACAAATCCAAACCAATAACCAAGGCTCCCTTTTGGGAGTCACCAAGGCCAAGAAGCCAAAGAGAACCACTGGGAGTGGAAACCCCCTAGTCTTTCCCTATTGTTCGGGTCTGCCCAACCTGAGACTTTCTTCATGAAAGCTGAACCAAGGCTTTCTATCAGGAGTCACTAAGACCAGGAAGCCAAGAGAACCTCTGGGAGTAGACTTTCTGAATGAAAACCAAACCAAGGCTCTCTTTTGGGAGTCACCAACACCTCCACTCAGAGGCTGAAACTAAAGGGGGAAAAAAAAATAAAAAACAGATAGGAAGAAACAGAATGAGAGTTGTAGAAGTTTACTTAAAGAACAAGCAATTTAAACAGGGAATAAATTTTAACTGAAAAGTCACCAGTTAACATTGTCATCTGTTGAAATGAAGCTTATGTATACCCCGAGAGAAGGCTTCCAGCAAAAGCCCTCTCACACACTTGAAAATGGATAAATATTGTGGAATTATTGAAGAAATCAAAGATCTGTTCATGTACCTTTTCAACAGTCTTGTAGGAAGGCAGGTTCACAACTCTGCTTGCAAATGATATTTTGGTATGGTGGAGAGTTAGTTGTTTTGGACATCCCCACACTCCTTTCTCCATTTTCTCAGACTGTCTGTAGACTGCCTCACAGGTGCTATTTTCTCATCTGATAGCCAAGTACTGAATAGCCCTCACAGAATTTATTCCTTAAGGAATTCTTCAGTGTTAGAGAAGAGATGGGAAGTAGGAACACAATGGAAATGTAAAGAATAATAGAACAGACCTCTCTCCAAGAATACAAGAAATAGCTCAAGGAAGCGGGTGAGCGGACAAGACAGTGTCAGGTGGTCTTTGGCCTCCTCTGTCCCATATTAATTTCTGCCAATTATGTGTACCTTGAATCTCACAAAGAGTTAGAACATTTAAAAGACATGTCTGAAGCCTGGGGAGGTCCTCTCTGTGAAGCAAAGACTCACCCCAAGGTAAACACAGTGAGGTTCTGTGGCAGGCTCTTTGGTCTTGAAGTTAGAACAGGGGCAGGATCCTCCATGGAGCAGGAAGAAGCAGGGAGAAGTGGGGCAGCAGGTTCCAGCCCTGGAATACAGCACAGCTGGGATGGGCTATGGGCCCGCCATAACTTATGTCATGTTTATACAAGGGTATTGGGTACTATTACCTTCTCCTAGCACAGCACATACTTTACACCCCACTACCTTTATCATTTCTACAGACTGTTATGCCAATGAACAAACTCTTAGTTGTTAATTCATTAAAGAATGCTTCCTGTGCTAAATCACCAATTGCTAGGGTAATGATTCTGGGTTTTGGGGGGCATTCACATCCTCATTAACCATCCCTGGGTGTAAATCGGGGTCAGCATCTAAACACACACAGCACATTGCTTATTCTGAAATACTTTAAAGTAAATAACCACATGGATAAAGTAAATATTTCTCTCCTTATTTATTTGCTCATGAGGCTAAAACACCTTTATTGGGCTCTACAACTTTATCAAATATACCTAGTTCTGTCCCAACCGAGAGGGCTAGTACAATCCCTCATTCCAAGCACCTAAGCTTTCTTATCTGACCTACCTTAACATAATAACTCAATTGTGCACAGTCGAACACTAATGTTTGACAGACGTTGTATGTAGTCATTGCTTATTAAATATTTCTTTAATAAGTAAATGACCAATAAATTGTAATACCCAATACCTATCAGAAAATGATTCTTGAAATAAATTATTTTCTTTTTCAAAATGGACATTTCTGTTGTGTATGTGTTTCTCTATAATTATAAAATAATTCACAGGCATTAAATAAATTCATTATACACAGACAAGTATAAAAATAAAAAATAACCTACAATCCCATCAATGAGATGAAAATATTGTTATTATTAAACTATATAATCTTCTAGACATTTATCAATTTATTACTGCTTTATAAGATTTTCATAAATAGAATAATTTTGTACCTATCATAAATTGAATTATTCTCAACCATGAGCCCCAAATTATCTACTGACAATAACTTTGTTCATCTGTGAAGGGGTTTGGAGGACACGCAGAAAATTTAGTTCTTCCATATTTCTGGTAAATTAAAAGTCTTAACCAGAAAAGAACACTTCCGTGTCAATGAAGAAGAAAAAGAAATCTGTTATATTCTTAAATACACAGAACCAAGTGCATGTGTGTAGGTATCCTGCATTTTACTACAAAGTCAGTATAAAATTTCATACTATTTACATATCTAAGTAGATAAGATCATTTTATTCTGAACTGTTTTTAGCCAGTATGTAACATGTTTCCTTAGGATCAACAGTACCCACTTTTTCACAAGAGAACTTGACAGTACAAGTTGCTGTTAGGTCCTGAACTTGTCCATACCTTTCTTCAAATAGCTTGTGCTACGCTCACTTGGGAACCGAGGTAGCTCTTTGCTTAGTTAAAAAGTTTAATAAACTGTCTCCCATCTCCCTGAGAATAATTGGTTTCATCTAGGATAGGGGACCTGGGTTAATCTCCCAAGGGGTCAGGGAGCCTGGAGCTCAGCATTTCTGTGTGTTTATATTAGAAAAGTGATGGAGCCCAGACTCTTGGAGACATCTCTTATAAAACTAAAAATGGTTTTATTTAGCCCCTGGAGAGTTTTATTTACATTCAATGGTTTAGAACAGGGACTCTGTCCCACTTGTCTCCAAGAAACACTCTAAAAGCGGAAGAAGAAATGGGCATTTTCAAGCTTATAAACAGAATAAATTCACCTTTATTTACCCTTACATGACACACAGTTCAAAAAAACTATTTTTTGGCTCCCTGACATAAACAAATGGCCTTATTGGTCAGAAGAAGTAGCAGCTGATTTCTTAGCATTAATAGTGTTTTAAAGTAGCCCTACCCTACTTTCATTTTTGATTCACTTATATTAATAGTATATGAGGTTTCAAATTTTGTCCTGAAATTGGCACCAGAATTTTACACTCATGAACAAAATGGGGATAAACTTTAGACTTTATCCTTTACAAAATATTAATCAGACCAAGAAAGATAGAAAAGGCAAGAGAAGGTCAGAGTTGGAGTATCCTAACCTAATCAGAACTGGAGTATCCTTACCTAATTTCTGTCATATTAGAGTTAAATATAACATTAAATTCTACAGACACACTGACTTATTTTACGACCTGAGCTGATTTTCTTGAAAGCATTGGTAAGAATCTTAATTGTAGATCAGGCTTTATATTGTTTAGAGATAACACAANTAAAGTAAATAACCACATGGATAAAGTAAATATTTCTCTCCTTATTTATTTGCTCATGAGGATAAAACACCTTTACTGGGCACTACAACTTTATCAAATGTGCCTAGCTTCTGTCCAAATGGAGAGGGCTAGTACAATCCCTCATTCCAAGCACTTATGCTTCCTTATCTGACCTACCTTAACATAATAACTCAACTGTGCACAGTCGAACACTAATGTTTGACAGACGTTGTATGTAGTCATTGCTTATTAAATATTTCTTTAATGAGTGAATGACCAATAAATTGTAATACCCAATACCTATCAGAAAATGATTCTTGAAATAAACTATTTTCTTTTTCAAAATGGACATTTCTGTTGTGTATGTGTTTCTCTATAATTATAAAATAATTCATAGGCATTAAATAAATTCATTATACACAGACAAATATAAAAATAAAAAATAACCTACAATCCCATCAATGAGATGAAAATATTGTTATTATTAAAGTATATAATCTTCTAGATATTTATCAATTTATTACTGCTTTATAAGATTTTCATAAATAGAATAATTTTGTACCTATCATAAATTGAATTATTCTCTACCATGAGCCCCAATTATCTACTGACAATAACTTTGTTCATCTGTGAAGGGGTTTAGAGGACAGGCAGAAAATTTAGTTCTTCCATATTTCTGGTAAATTAAAAGTCTTAACTAGCAAAGAACACCTCCGTGTCAATGAAGAAGAAAAAGAAATCTGTTATATTCTTAAGTACGAAGAACCAAGTGTATGTGTCTAGGTATCCTGCATTTGACTACAAAGTCAGTATAAAATTTCATACTATTTACATACCTAAGTAGATAAGATCCTTTTATTCTGAACTATTTTTAGCCAGTATGTAACATGTTTCCTTAAGATCAACAGTACCCACTTTTTCACAATAGAACTTGACAGTACAAGTTGCTGTTATGTCCTGAACTTGTCTGTACCTTTCTTCATATAGCTTGTGCTATGCTCACTTGGGAACCGAGGTAGCTCTTTGCTTAGTTAAAAAGTTTAATAAACTGTCTCCCATCTCCCTGAGAAGAAATGGTTTCATCTAGGATAGGGGACCTGGGTTAATCTCCCAAGGGGTCAGGGAGCCTGGAGCTCAGCATTTCTGTATGTTTATAATAGAAAAGTGATGGAGCCCAGACCCTTGGAGACATCTCTTATAAAATTAGCAATGGTTTTATTTAGCCCCTGGAGAGTTTTATTTACATTTGATGGTTTAGAGCAGGGACTCTGTCCCACTTACCTCCAAGAAACACCCTAAAAGCAGAAGAAGAAATGGGCAATTTCAAGCTTATTAACAGGATAAATTCACCTTTATTTACCCTTACATGACACACAGTTCAAAAAAAACTATTTTTTGGCTCCCTGACATAAACAAATGGCCTTATTGGTCAGAAGAAGTAGCAGCTGATTTCTTAGTATTAATAGTGTTTTAGAGTAGCCCTACCCTACTTTCATTTTTGATTCACTTATATTAATAGTATACGAGGTTTCAAATTTTGTCCTGAAATTGGCACCAGAATTTTACACTCATGAACAAAATGGGGATAAACTTTAGACTTTATCCTTTACAAAATATTAATCAGACCAAGAAAGATAGAAAAGGCAAGAGAAGGTCAGAGTTGGAGTATCCTAACCTAATCAGAACTGGAGTATCCTTACCTAATTTCTGTCATATTAGAGTTAAATATAACATTAAATTCTACAGACACACTGACTTATTTTANCCCCCCAACTGGGGAAAGCAAGGTCCTAGGAGGAATCTCTGCCTGTAGGAGAGAAGAAAGAGAAAACCCACCCAGGGCTTCCCATTCAAATTGAGGAGCACCAGGATACTCCATCAGGGTGAAGGGGAGCTAGCCAGGGTGCAAAGGTGACAGGGTTCCGAGGCACTTCCCCCATGAATTTGAGAGCTTGTACAAGTCCTGGTGAACCAACATAGTGTCACCAGTCTCAGCAAGGAATTACTAAGTGCCCCAGGAACTAGGCCATGGAGACACTCACATGGAATTCCAACACTGAATTTGGCCAAAGTACTACATGGAGACTACACTACTGCATCCACCTGGAACCAATACTAAAACACCCCATTCAATGGTCGTTATAAAACACATCTACAAAAGGAATCTCCTCTCCTCAAAGCCCACTCCAGTGTACTAGAATAAGCAATTGCTCTACCAGATGACTAGACACCTACATACAGACATTAGAAATGTGAAAAAAAAAAGAAAAGAAAAAAACAAGAAAATATGACACCACCAAAGGGAATATAATAATTTTCAAGTACCAGACCCTATAGAGCAAGGAAGTCCTTGAAATGACTGAAAAGGAATTTCAAGCAACAATCTTAAGGAAACTCAATGAAATACAAGAAGCCTCAAGTAAATAACACAACAAACTGAGAAAAAGTATACAGGATCTGAAGGAGAAAATGTATAAAGAGATTAACGTCCTGAAAAAGAATGTAGCAAAGCTCAAGGAATTGAAAGATTCATTCAACAAAATAAAAAACACAATCAACAGCTTAAACAGCAGACTAGAACGAGCAGAAGAAAGAATTTCTGATCTTGAAGATGGTCTTTTAGAAATAACCCAGGCAGACAANTAAATGAAATAGAAACCCCCAAAATGATACAAAAGATCAATGAAACAAAAAGTTGTTTTTTGAGAAGATAAATAAAATAGACAAGCCATTAGCTAGGTTAATAGAGAGAGAGAAAGACCCAAATAACAAAAATCAGAAATGAAAAAGAAGGCATTACAATTGATACAACAGAAATATGAAGAATCATTAGAGACTACTATAAACAACTATATGACAACAAATATGAAAACCTGGAGGAAATGGATAAATTTCTAGACACAAACTACTAAGACCAAACCAAGAAGACATAGAAAACCTGAACAGACCAATACCAAGCAACGAGATTAAAGGAGTAATCAGCAGTCTACCAACAAAGAAAAGGCCAGGATCAGATGACTTTACTGCTGAATCCTATGAAGTCTTTATAGAGGAATTAATACCAAAGTATTCCAAAAAATGGAAGGAGAAGCCATTCTCCCAAAGTCATTCTATGATCCAGCATCACCTTGGTACCAAAATCNGAAGGAGAAGCCATTCTCCCAAAGTCATTCTATGATCCAGCATCACCTTGGTACCAAAATCAGACAAAGATACAACAAAAAAAGACAACTACAGGCCAATATCCTTGATGAACATAGATGCAAGAACACTCAACAAAATATTCAAAAAAATATTTTGCAAATACTCAGCAAAACAATCAAAAAAATTATACACATGATCAAGTGGGACTCAGCCCAGGGGTACAAGGATGGCTCAACATACGCAAATAAATAAATGTGATACACCACATCAACAAGAACAAGGCAAAAACCATATGATTATTTCAATAGATGCAGAAAAAGCAGTTGGTGAAATTCAACATCCCTTCATGATAAAGGCCCTCAGCAAATTAGGTATAGAAAGAAGGTATCTTAACACAATAAGATACATATATGACAAACCCACTGTCAATATCATCCTGAATGGGAAAAAGCTTAAAGCTTTTACCTTAAGAACAGGAACAAGAAAAGGATGATACTCTCTCTGCTCCTATTTAGCAAAGTACTGGAAGTACTAGCCAGAGCAATTAGGCAAGAGAAAGAAATAAAAACCATCCAGATTGGAAA
>NW_007737111.1:21462-25168 GCF_000696425.1 Galeopterus variegatus
ATATGGAAAAACAAAGACCATGAATAGCCAAAACAATCCTGAGCAAAAAAATAAAAATAAAGCTGGAGGCATAACACTACCTGACTTCAAGTTATACTACAAAGTTATTGTAACCCAAACAGCATGGTACTGGCATAAAAAGAGACAGTCAAACCAATAGAACAAACAGAAAATCCAGAAATCAACACACATAGTTACAGCCAACTGACTTTTGGCAAAGGCAACAAAAATATATATACATTGGGGAAAAGACTAATCATCAGGGAAATGCAAATTAAACCATATTGAGATATAACATCACCCTAGTTAGACTGGCTATAATTAAAAAGATAGGTAATAACAAATGCTGGTGAGGATGTGGAGAGAAGGGAATGCCCCTACACTGTTGATGGGACTGTAAATTAGTACAACCACTATCAAAAACAGTATGGAGGCTTCTCAAACAACTACAGATAGACCTACCATTTGATCCAGCAATTCTACTTATAGGTATATAACCAAAGGAATGGAAATCATCATGTTAAAGGGCTACCTGAACTCCCATGTTCATTGCAGCTCTATTTACAATAGCCAGGATATGAAACCAACCTAAATGTCCATTGACAGATGACTGGATAAGGAAAATGTGTATATATACACCATGGAATACTACTTTAGCATAAAAAAGAATGAAATTCTGCTATTCGCATCGACATGGATGAGCTTGGAGAAAATTATGTTGATTGAAATAAGCCAGGCACAGAGGGAAAAATACCACATATCCCCACTCATAGGTGGGAGCTAAGAGAGAAAGAAGGAAGAAAAGAAAGTCCAAAGTTGTGCGCTGGACCTGCAAAGGAAGAGAGCATACCTAGGGTTGGGGGTGGAGTGGAGGAGGTGGGGAGGAGGAGGGATGTTGGTGATTAATTGGGTGAGGGACACGGGGAATAACTGTCGTTTTTGGTAGTGGGGATGCTGATAGTATTGATCTGGTCATCACATCTTGGCACGAGTGGTGATGGTCAGCTTTGTACCCTGTGAGTATTCATAACCAATACAAACAAACAAGCAAACAAACAAACGAATGAATGAATACATAAATAAATAAATAAAAAGAAAAGACCACAATAATATGTTGATCTTTCAGAAGGAGAGAACAAATCTATGATTACCAGAGGGGAGAGGGGAGAGTGAGAGGGGAGTGGGGAGAGGTTGAGTAAGGGGCATAAAGAATAATCATGATTTGTGATAATGAGCATGCTAGTAATATTGATTTGATCAACACATGTTGTACACAGGTGATGGTTGTCAATGTTGTACCCCCAAAATTATGTAAAATCAATCGTGTTTCAATTTAAAAAAAAATTGCAGATGACCTTCCACCCATGATACTAGACCGGAAAGGACAAAGTTAAGGGGAAAGTGACTTCACTGTACATGACCAAAAACTTCAGAAACTCAGGGAGGCATGACAGGAAGCTGATGCAACTTCACATCATCCAATTAAACCTTAATTACCCTACATCCTCCCCCATGGTTAAATAGTCCTCTCTTTAGTTAGTACAGAAACATCTCCATCCCAGAACAACAGGTAAACCCTCCCCTTAGGAATCCATGGAGCAGCCGTCATTCACAAGGTCACCCATGCACACTTTGGCACATACTTTCACTTCACAATAAATTCCTATTGTGAATGTTCCGTCTGTCTAGCCCTCTTCCGTTTCCTTCGCTGAGTGCATGCTCACCACGTTATGGACTTCACTCTGTCCCGTGAAAGTTTCTCCTACACAGTTTGACCAAGAACCTAAAACTCGCCATCCAGTATCAATAGGAACGTGTTCAGCTCAAAAGTTTACAGTAGGTGATATATTACAAAATGAACATGTAGGGGCCAAGGAAAAACTTCCCCTTCAACTCCCTGAGGATTCTCTGAAAATCAACTAATAACCAGAGATTAGTATGAAGAAAAGGCATAATAAATTTTATTATTTTAATGTGCATGGGGGAATCACAAGAGAGTAATTTCCCAATTTTCCAGTGCAGTACAGAGCTTATTTACCCATCTTCATAAGGAAAGAAGAGATGGGGGTGTACAAGTAAATGACTCTTAAGGGGGTTCAGTGGACCTGGAGAACATACAATGGCCTGGGACAAAGTCTTTTAGGCCTGTGAGCAGACCATGACTGGTAAATGATTCTCTTCAAAATACTAAATGGGCCCAAAATAGAAGACAATGGTCTGTGACAAAGTCTGTCCAGGTGTGTTGACAGACTTCAGTCTCACTTCCTTTGATATGAGTTAAGTTCATGAAAACTCAGGGGGAAGAAACAGAGGCAATTGTCTTCTTCTTTTGCAGGTCCATACTTAGGCAAATAAGGAAACTGCTCCATCCTGTGCTTTGGGGAGTGACAGAGGATTGTGGAGAGGGAGGGGGTCACAGGGAACTTGAGGCTGCTTCTTTATTCCAGTATATGTCAAAGCACCACATTTTGGGGTAACATCTTTCTGCATCTCAACAAACACATCCCTATAATTAACCAAGTCAAGAATTAGTGCACTATCATTATCCCAGAAGCTTTCTTGGACCCCCTTCCAATCAATAACACATACATATGGCTCAGAGATAACTACCACCTGACTTTTAAAGTCAGAAATTAGATTTGCTTGTTTGTGAACTTTACATAAATGGAACCAAACACTGTGTATTCTATTGTGTTCAGGTCTTTTCACTCAATGTTATGATTGGGAGGTCTACCCATGTAGTAGAGTATAACTGTAATTTGATCATTTTCATTATTAAAAGGCATTCCCTTGTATAAATATAGCACAATTTACTTATCCATTTCACTGCTGATGGATGTTTGGGCTATTTTCAGTTTGTAAGTATTATAAGTATGGCAGATGTAATCATTTCTATTATCTCTCTGGTGGGCATACACATACATTTTTTACAGTAATATACGTAAGAGTGAAATGTCCAAATCATAGGTACTTATGTTAAACTTTAGGACATAATGCCAAACAGTTTTCCATAGTGGTTGACTCCATTTCTACTGCTGCATAGCAAACACTCCAAACCTGCTGGCTTAAAACGACTGTTTTATGGCTCACAATTGTGATTTGATGGATGGTTCTTCTGGACTCGCCTAGCCTCACTCATGTGGCTATGTTCCAGTGGAGGATTTGAAATGGCCTCATCCACATGTCTGGAGCTTGGTGGGGATGGCTGAAAGACTGGGACTTCTCCCTTCACATGGACTTTCATCATTCAGTAGTCTCGCCCATTCTTTTTTATAGAGTAACTAGGCTCTGCTGGGCAAGCCTAAAATATGGAGGTACTTGACTGTGTGTCATGTTCATTGATGTACAATTTCCAAAAGGAAGCCATATGGCCAACCATTTGGAGGGGACTATACAAGGTCATAAATACCAAAGCACATAATTATTTTGGAATCATCAGTCAAAGTCTATACTAGTGGTTTTACTAATTTATACACTCAGGAACTGTGTATAAGAGTTCCAATTGTTTCACATCTTGATCCATATTTGGAATTATGAGTATTATTAATTTTAGCTATTCTGATGGTGTAAATCACTAATTTAGCTATAAAGTTGGTATGTGCTACAATCTAATTAAACTGCTAGTTTTCATTTTCCTTATGACTTACAACATTAGACCCTTTTCCAATGTTTATGGTCATTTTGATATCTTCTTTTTGAAATGCCT
>NW_007737111.1:26140-27009 GCF_000696425.1 Galeopterus variegatus
AATAATTTATATACTATGTATATGAACCATTCTTATTTGTATGTCTTTTCACATATGTGGCCTGCTTTTTTCTCTATGAATACTGTCTTCTGATAAAGAAAAGATCTTAATTTTAATATATTCAAATTTGCCAATCTTTAGAACTATTAGTAACTTGTGTTCGTATCCAATCTTTCCCTACCCCCAAATACTTGAAGATATTCCTTCATATTATCTTCTAGAGGCTTTATGATTTTGCCTTTTATATTCAATTCTACAATCCACTTGGAACTGATTTTTGTGTAAGGTATGAGGGAGGAGTCATTTCCTTGTTTTTCCTTATGGATATCCAGTTGACACAGCACCATTTATCTAAACAATCATTCATTCATTTGTATTTAAGTTTTACCTTCTTTTCACTCCTCAAATGAACTACTATTGTTAGTTTTTAAACAAATCATATTTTACTTCTAGCTCTGTGTAAGCCGACAGTAACTTTATTTTTTCTCAGAAATGCCTTTAACTTTACTTTATCAGATCATTCTTTCTAGCCATTGGTTCATTAGTTACTTGCAGATTAATGAAAAGTCTTTTTTAAAAACTCTCTCAAATTAAGAAATCTAAATAAATTATCATATTATATATGTTTAGAATACCCATATATTTCCCCTTATCTTTCTTCTAGTTTGCTTATTATATGTCAACCTTCTTTTGGGTGTATTTTTCTTCATCTTGAAGTTTGGCTTTTACAAGTTTCTTTAGAGAGGATTTCTGGAAAGAAACACTCTCTCTGTATTTGAATATCTGAAAATGCTTTATTTTACTCTAATAATTGCATGACAGTTTAGTTCAGCTAGATATACAATCCAGGTTCACAGTTATTTTTTTTT
>NW_007737111.1:27880-29402 GCF_000696425.1 Galeopterus variegatus
TTTTTTTTTCCCAGCACTTTGATATTCCATTGTCCTCTGACCTCTTTGGTTGCTGTTAAAAATCTTATTTAAATTTGATTCACTCATTTTTAAAAAAATCATTACACAATGAAAACATTTTTTGTGGCCCTTTACCAGTTTCTCCCTAACCCCCACCCCCTCTACCTTTCCCACCTCTGGTGGCCTCAGGTCCATTCTCTCCTTTTGAAAGCTCAAAAGAGATTTCAAAATTGTGATTGTATTTTTCCTTCTTTTTTTTTCTTTTGTTTATTTATTTTTTCAGCTCCCACTTATGACTGAGAACATGCGGTATTTCTCTTTCTGTGCCTGGTTTATTTCACTTAACATAATTTTCTCCAAGCTCATCCATGTTGTTGCAAATGCCAGAATTTCATTATTTTTTATGGCAGTGTACTATTCCATTGTGTATATGCACCACATTTTCTTTATCCAGTTGTTTGTTGATGGATATTTAGTTTGGTTCCAACTCTTAGCTATTGTAAATATAGCTTTAATAAACATGGGAGTGCAGGTATCACTTTGACATGAGGATGTCCACTTCTTTCTGCATACATCCAGCAGTGGGATTGCTGGGTCATATGGTAGCTCTATCTGTAGTTGTTTGAGGAACCTCCATACTGTTTTCCATAATGACTGCAGTAAGTTACAGTCCCACCAACAGTGTAGGAGGGTTCCCCTTTCTATGCATCCTCATCATCATTTTGATAATGGCCAGTCTGACTAGTATGAGATGATTTGCATTCCCTGATGCTGAGTGATGCTGAGCATTTTTTTTATGTCTCTTAGCCATTTGTATATCTTCCTTTGAGAAATGCCTATTCAGCTCCATTGTCCATTTATTATCGGATTACTTGTTTTTTACTGTTAAGTTGTTTGAGTTCCTTGTATATTCTGGATATTAATCCCTCATTGAATGCATAGTTTGTGAATATTTTCTCCCATTCTGTAGGTTCTCATTTCACTGTGTTTCTTTTGCTGTACAGAAGCTTTGTAGTTTGGTATAATCCCATTTGTTTATTTTTTCTTTTGTTGGTCTTATTCATAGTCTTTGCCCAGTCCTACTTCCTGAAGAGATTCCCCCATGTTTTCTTTCAGTAGTTTTACAATTTGGGGTCTTATATATAAATCTTTAATCCATTTTGAGTTGATTTTGGTACCTGGTGAGAACTACAGGTCTAGTTTCATTCCTCTACATATGGATGTCTGCTTTTCCTAGCACCACTTATTGAAGAAGCTGTCCTTTCTCCAATGTATGCTCCTGTTGCCCTTGTCAAATATCAGTTGGCTGTAAGTATGTGGGTTAATTTCTGGGTTCTCCATTCTGTTCCATTTGTCCGAGCATCTGTTTTTATGCCAGTACCATACTATTTTGGTTACTATAGCTTTGTAGTATAATTTGAAGTCAGGTAGTATAATGCCTCCAGCTTTATTTTTTTGTTGTTGTTCAGGATTGCTTTGGCTATTCATAGTCTTTTGCTGTTCCATATGAATGTTAGGATTG
>NW_007737111.1:30103-30642 GCF_000696425.1 Galeopterus variegatus
TTTTTTTGATGTGTTGCTGTATTTTGAATGCCAATATTTTGTTGAGGATTTTTGTCTCTATGTTTATCAAATATATTTGTCTGTAGTTTCTTTTTTTGTTGTATCTCTGTGTGGTTTTGGAATCAGGAATCAATACCAATTCTCTTCAAACTACATCAAAAACTTGAAACAGAGGCCATTCTCCCAAATTTATTCTAGGAAGCCAACATCACCCCGATTCACATGTTTTAAAGGAATCTATCTTCTATCTTTTATCTTTAGGCAAAGCTTTTTGACATCATACATTTTTTCATTAGGATATATGTAGATATAAATTTCCTTTAATTTTTATTGCTTATAATTCATTGCAATTCCTTTAGCTCATGATTTATGTCATTTGTCACTTCTTAAGTATCTCTAATATCATTTCTTTGAATATTGATCTATTTCTCATACTTCTTCATATTTACCAAATCTTTGTCTCTCTGTGCTAAATTTGCATAGTTTCTTCAGATCTATCTTCATAGTTTCTTCTTCCAGAATTATCCAATTTGATGTAT
>NW_007737111.1:31536-33230 GCF_000696425.1 Galeopterus variegatus
CATAGTTTCTTCAGATCTATCTTCATAGTTTCTTCTTCCAGAATTATCCAATTTGATGTATGGTCAGGTTTTTTATTTCAATAAAGACATTCATTTCTAGAGGAAATTTCTATTGTTTTTTCAAAGTCAGCTTAATAATATTTTATGGTACCTTGTTTCTTCCTTATTTTTCAACTCTCTGTTATATTTTTAAACAGTTTAAACATTCTTATTTTATAATTTGAGGCTCAAATTTACAGTATCTGAAATTCCTTGGGACTGTTCCTGCTGTTTGTTGCTTCTGAGGACTCTTATTTGTTGGGGATTGCACCTATGTTTGAGTTTGCATTTTGACCCCATGTTTGTTGGGGTTGTATCTGTGGATATTCTTGAGTCTAGACTGAAGACACACTTATAGAATGGCCTGCTGATGATGGGTACCCAGGAGCCAGACTGACTCCCACATAAATTGAGTATTTTCCCAAAAGACATGGGAAATGCAAATTCAAGTCCAAAACCCAGGTTAGGAAAAGCTTGTATTTTAAATTCTCAGTTAGGCCAAGAGAGGTAATATTTTTTCTTCTGCTGTGGGCAGATATTTTTAAGTCAACCCTTCCCTTGAAATCCTTTGTTTCTCAGAATGGATTCTTGGTTTTCATGCAGCACTCCCAGCTATCGCTGCCTCAAGATTTCATCTGCTGTACTTATGGACATTAAGAGTGAAGAATACTAACACTATATTTGGCACAAGCCTTTAAGGTGGTCACAGCTTCAGATTCCACTTGGTACCATGGTTTTCTTCTTATTTTTCATATTTGAGTCCTGAGCATATCTCTTATGTTCTGGTGAGCTCAGCTATGCATGTTAGAAATATTTCATTTTCACCTAGCATTCTAGATGTTTTGTAGGTGGGAGTTTTTCCCCATATCTGGTCTTCCATTACTTATGCCTGATAATCAAATGCATGAGGACAGAATCACTTGATAGAACAAAGATCAGGAACATGACTTCTTAGTTTTAACCATGATATAGAAAGAAAAGACTCTCTCAATCTCTTGGCTTTTGGGCAAGGGTAGGGTCCCTGGGTGTGTTAAACACTTCATTTCTACGATAGTAGACAATACTTGCAAGAGAATTTTATGGGTAAATACAATTAAATACAGAACCAATCCTGTTCATTTGACTCAATAAATAGTTGGTCACAAAATCTGATTGGACTCGCTAAGACATACTGGTTTAGCTCATATATTGGGACAAAAAAAATCTATAATTGTATTTGAAATACACCTCACTGCCTTTCTTTTGTTTTGGCATACAAATAGGAGACTTGTCTTACTATCTTTTTTGAGTGCTCCCTACAGATCAATTCCTCAGCATCTGTGTCCTTTTCTCCAGTACTACTCATGGCTGCAGAATAGGCCAGAAGTCTACAGATCAATATTACTATTTCTCTGCACTATAATATACATAAATGAAATAATGGATTAGGACAGGCCATACATCCTTTTATATATTTTTCACACATTAAAAATAAAGTCAGGAAACTCCTGAATAATTGGGATAATTTTAAAAGTCAATTTTCACATAGGAAAATTTTCACTTGATCTTTTCTCAGATCCAAAGGCCAAAAGCATATGTTTTTCAAATGAAGGACCTCCCTTGGCCTTCCTTGTTCCTACCCTTACCCTCTTTGCCCAGGTTCATGAACCCCTCAC
>NW_007737111.1:34417-35044 GCF_000696425.1 Galeopterus variegatus
GAACTCTTCTAATAAGGATACAATTAAATCATGCCTTTCTGCTCCTCCTCTGATAAGGAAAAGGAGAAAAAAGGTAAAGAAAGAGACAATTCCTCAAGTTAAATAAGGTATTGAACAGTAGGAAACAAAATTATACCACGAGAATTAACTTAAAGGGTACTTGGAATCAATAAAAAAATGTTTACAAGGCACGGTGGCTGTTTAAAAATAAACACCATAAACCTTTCCTACTTAATGCGCAGAAGGAGGTCACAACACAAACACCCACAGACTGGCAAGGTCTAATACGCTGCAAGGGTGGACTAGATGCAAGATAACAGAGAAGTGAACTGAAAGGTGACGACTCATATAAAATCATGCAAATCCAACCCATTTAAAAGCACTATGTGTGTGCAATGGAACTCTACCAGGTTAGAGAGTCAGCCTGAAGCTCCTCCCAGTTGGGGCACTCTGTTCCATACCAACAATATGTGGTCAAAAACTATGCTGGAAAAAATGATTCAGTACTAATATGAATTTTGGAATTTTTAAATGTGGTAACAAACTGATGATGAAATTTTAATTTAAACATACGACCCAGCTATCCCACTGCTGGGAATATATCCAAAGGAATGGAAATCATCAAGT
>NW_007737111.1:35280-36967 GCF_000696425.1 Galeopterus variegatus
TCTTACACTCCTAGAATCTACTCAGGTCCTAGTGATTTTCACTATTAAAATAATTAGTCAAAGTATCACATACATAAAGAAAAGTAACAAAACTATAATTTTACAGTAGACAATTTTTAAAAACTACATCTGACCTTCATGTAAGTGAAGGAATAGATTTTTACAAAAACTACCAGAAACTTAATCATAGCAACTTCCAAATTTCAAATCCCTCTCTTTTTGCACAAAGAAACTGTAGTAAATAGCTTCTGATACTGGTCTCCAATCATCCCTGCCCCCTAGTATTCATGTCTTTGTGCAAATGCCTTCACCCCGAGTGTGGGCTGAACCTAGTGATTACTTCTAAGGAACAGAATATCACAAGTTATGGGATATTATGAGTAGATTATAAAAAATTGATTCCTGTCTTGCTAGCATAGCTCTCTTGCTGACAATCTCTCTCTCTCTCTCTCTCTCTCTGTATTGGCTGTTCACATTTATGAAACAAGTTGCTGTGGTGGAGAGGCCCACATGGAGAGGAATTAAGGATGGCCTTCAGGCAACAGACAGCAAGGAATTGAGGACTAACAACCCACAGTGAAGTGAATCCTGCCAACTATATGTGACTTGTGTACAGGATATTATCCTAGCAACATTTTTTTGTGAAGACTATCCTTTCACTGTAGTTGTCATAAATCACCTCTCCAGATATGTGTGGTTCTGGGAATTGCATTGAATCTATATTTGTGGAGAAATAGCATTCATGAAATAATTAGTCTTCCAATCTANAAAATATTAATCATTTCAAAATCAGGTTATACTTATCTAATATATTCAGTATGACTCAAAAAGCATGGTAGAGAAACTTTACAACGTTATAATAATTTTTACTCAGAAAAAGTTGTAGAAAAAGTAGTGGTAACACAATGTAACGGAAAAGAAACCACTACCAGAAATTAAAACAATATAAATTGCAATGTTTTGAAAACAGTGCTATATGCACACAGTATATATGCCTTCCATGTGTTCACACACACAGTGCATATGCTTTCCATGTGTGCACAAGATGATTGTTTTTCTAACTTGCAGATCTTGCCTCCATTGTATATGACACTCAGTGACCCCAGCTGAATAAATGAATCCCTGCTGCTGCATACTCCAGAACATGCCTGATAAACAATTACCATCTTAAATTCCCATTTAGGCAGGGTATGAGACAATGACTTATGTGGGGATTATTTATTCAAGAGGCAATACCAGGGAGCAGAAGTGAAGGGCAGGGAAAGAGTGAACGTTAAAGGAGAGAAAGGCAACATGAGGGTATATTATGGTGGTTTGTCTTATAGGCAGGAAGGGCTCAGTTCAACTAACACTCCTGAGCAGCATGCAGAATGCCTCTCAAATTTGTCTGATACCCGAGAATCACACGATTGCCTCCCAAAACTGTCTCCCTGAAGGTTATGAATTAGAATTATTTATCAACTTCATCCCCACTGACTGAGTCTTGCCAGAGGGACATTAACACTCTCCAGCTTCTGGGGAAAGCATGCCTCAAATGAGCCCTTACTCTTGACATTTCTAGTACAAGTGTATGTCATCACTCATCTGGAATTCCCTACCAAACTCTAACTTGCTAACTGAATTCACTCTTACACTCCTAGAATCTACTCAGGTCCTAGTGATTTTCACTATTAAAATAATTAGTCAA
>NW_007737111.1:38142-42441 GCF_000696425.1 Galeopterus variegatus
TTGCATTGAATCTATATTTGTGGAGAAATAGCATTCATGAAATAATTAGTCTTCCAATCTACGAGTATGCCCTCAAATTATCAGCCTTTATATATTTCTCAGTAATATTTTATAGTTTTCAGTGTATAGTCCCTGCTTATTTTGTTATATTTATTCCTAGATATGTTTTAAATAAACTTATTTAAAGCACAAATATATACATATGAGTGCACAGTTCATAACTGTACAACTCTATGAAGTTTCACAGACTTAACTTACCTACATTCCCAGCACTCAAATCAAAAAGCAGAATCCTGCAGCTCCCCAAAAGCCTTCCTCATGCTCCCATTCAGCTCCCAATCATGCTATCACTTTCCCTGCCCCCACCAAGGGTAACCACTGTACTGGTTTTATATGTAACATTAATAGAATCATAAAGTATGTAATCTTCAGTATCTACTGTCTTCTACTCAATTTTATGTTTGTGAGATTAGACTAGAGTTTAGTGTGTAGCTATAGATCATTCTCATTAATGTACAATATTTATTGTATAACATTTATTATATGCATTTAATTCTCCTTGAATGCTCTTTATGTAGTATGGTATGGATTTATATTTTAAAAAATAAGTTCTTGTTTTGCCAAAACAGAAAAGAAGCAGAATTCCTAGAAATGAGCCTATTATTTAAGTAGCTCTTCATTGCTTTCAGTTTGACTCTGAATTACAATTTAAGGAAATACCATTTTAAGTAGCCTTGAATTGACCTAAGAAATTGTTTTCCTTTCTGGAAAACATTTATACAAGGCCATTTAAAAACATAATAACTGGAAGTCTGTGAAATTTGAAGGAAGCAAAGGGATAAACATCATATTTGAGAGTTCCAGCATCTTACTTTTGCTACTGTTGTTTTTCAAAGTAAGTACAAGGCAATAAATTCTTTTTCAAAAATCAGTTACACAAACAGACTGGTAATTTTAGGAAGGTGCAGTTGAACCTGTTGCCAAGGCTGATGGCTTGGTCAAAATCATCATGGTTGGCCCTCTCTAACACATTCTCAATGCAGTAGTTACAGTGATTTTAAAAATTATTGTTGTTGCCATACACAAAATTATTGTGACTTCCAATTATTATCTTTTTTAATGGACTTGTATAAAGGTTTTCCAGACAGGAAAACTATTTCTTAGGTCAATTGAGGGCTACTTAAAATGGTATTTACTTACATTGTAATTCAGATTCAAACTGAAAGAAATGAAGATCTACTTAAATAATAGGCTCATATGTATGAAATGTGCTGCAGAAAGACAACCTATGGAATGGGAGAAAATATTTGCAAACTATACATCTGACAAGGGTTTAATATACAGAATATACAAAGAACTCAAGCAACTATACAGTAAGAAAACAAATAATCCAATTAAAAATGGGCAAAGGTGATGAATAGACATTTTTCAAAGGAAGACATACGAATGGCCAACAGGTACATGAAAAAATGCTCAACATCACTAGTCATCAGAGAAATGCAAATCAAAACCACATTGAGATATCATCTCAACCCAGTTAGACTGGCCATTATTAAAGACTGTGAATAACAAATGCAAGGATGCAGAGAAAGGGGTACTCTTCTACACTTCTGGTGGGACTATAAATTAGCATAGCCATTATGAAAAACAGTATGGGGATCCCTCAAACAACTACAGATAGAACTACCATATGATCCAGCAATCCCACTACTGGATGCCAAATACACATCTGATTGAGAATACAGTAATTCTCAAATGCCAGACCCTATAGAGCAGGAAACCGTTGAAATGACTGAAAAGGAATTCCAAGCAGTAATCTTAAGGAAACTCAATGAGATATGAGAGGACTCAAACAACATAATGAAATGAGATTTAAAAATCCAGGATATGAAGGAGGAAATTTATAAAGAGATTAATAAGTTTAAAAAGAGTGTAGCAGAACTCTTAGAAATGAAAGATTCACTCAATGAAATAAAAAGGACAACCAAGAGCTTAAGCAGCAGGCTAGAACAAGCAGAAAAAAGAATTTCCGTTCTAATCTTGAGGACAGTCTTTTCAAAATAACCCAGGTGGACAAAAAAGAAAAAAAGAATTTTAAAAATGAAGAAAACCTAAGAGACCCAGCAGACAATCTTAAGTGCACAAACATTCGAACCATGGGGGTTCCAGAGGGAGGAAAGGCATTGAAAACATATTCAATGAAATAACAGCAGAAAACTTCCCAGGTATAGGAAAAGACACAAACCCTCAGATCCAGAAGACTCCCAAATAGATTCAATCCAAAAAAGATCATCTTCAAGACACATTATAGCCAAATTGGGGAAGCACAGACAATGAGAGAATCTTAAAAGCAGCAGGAGAAAAGTGAAAAGTCACCAATAAGTGAGCGCCTCTCAGACTAACAGCAGACTTCTCAACAGAAACTTTACAGGCCAGAAGAGAATAGGATGATATATTCAAAATACTAAAAGAAAAAAAATTGCCAACCAAGAATACTATACCCAGCAATGCTGTCCTTCAGAAATGAGGGAGAAATAGTGTAATGTCCAGACAAACACTGTGGGAGTTCACCACCACATTACCAGCCCCGCAAGAAATTCTCAAGGGAGTTCTCCATGTGGAATTCAAAAAATGATAATCACTACCATGAATACACAATAAAGAACAAAACCCACTGGTAGAACAAAAAATGAAAATGAGAAAGAGAAAAAAACTAAATCTTACCACCACAAAATACCAAAAAACATCAAAGACAAACAATAAAAGGGGAAGAAAAGAACAAAAGATATTTAAGACATACAAATGAAAATCAACAAAATGCCAGGAGTAAGATAATACCTTTCAATAACACCTCTAAATGTAAATGGATTAAACTCTCCACTCAAAAGACCCAGATTGACTGATTGGATTTAAAAGCTAGACCCAACTATATGCTGTCTTCAAGAGACTCACCCCACCAGAAAGACACATAGACTATTAGTGAAGGGACTAAAAAAACATATATCACACAAATGGAAATCAAAAACAAGCAGGAGTAGCTATTCTTATATCAGATAATATAGATTTTAAACCAAAAACCATACAAAGAGATAAAAAACACCACTATATAATGATGAAGGGATCCATTCAACAAGACATAACAATCGTAAATATATACACACCCATCACTGGAGCATCCAGGCATATAAAGTAAACACTATCAGGCCTAAAGAAAGAGATAGACCCCAAGACAATAATAGCATGGGACCTGAACACACCTCCTTCTGTACTGGACAGATCATGTAGGCAACAAATCAACAGAGAAACACAAGATATAAACTACACTTTAGACAGCTGGACCTGGCAGATATCTACAGATAATTTCATCCAACAACTACAGAATATACATTCTTCTCATCAGCACATGAAGCACTGTCGTGGATAGAACATATATTAGGTCACAAATCAAGTCTCAGGAAATTTTTAAAAACTGAAATCAATTCAAGTATCACAAGTATCAATAACAATACTGCATGTGTCCAAAAATGTATCCATTTCCTCCAGGTTTTCAAATTTGTTGGTGTATAGTTGTTTATAACAGTCTATAATGATTCTTTGTATTTCTTTATCTTGAGGATGTCAGGTGGGTACTGGGTTTCAGGAGGAATAGAACAAACTTTGTTCCTCCCAAATTATGCTTGTTTTGAGGTATATGTAGGTTTCCTGAAGGATGGAAACAAGAGACTCATATACATTTCACCAATCTCAGAATTCTCCCAGGGAGCAGAATCAGCCAAGCAGAAGGCAATTCTGTGAAAACACTGAGATATAAATAGCGAACTAGCTCTGCTACTTGGGATAAATTTTTTTTTTAAAGTTGAGGCAAATAATAGACATGCCAAAATTTCAGGGGGAAAAATATTTCAGGGGGAAAAGCCAAGAAGTGAGTTTTTGAGAGAATAGGGGTTTGATAAACTCTCCAGTAAAGGGAGAAATTCAGAAAGCCATGTGTACCCAGGGCAGGACAAATGTTCAGAAAACACCTGAGAAGACTATAAGCTTTCACAATTGGCCAATCCTCAGGCTCAGAACAAGTATTAAAGACTAAACAGAGTTGTAAACAGCCCACATAGGCATTGAAAGAGTGCCCCAATACAGGGACAAAATGCTAGAGAGCATTTAAAAAATTTTTCCTCTTTTTTTCCTTCTCAAATTATAATCTTGAAAATGTCCACTATTGAACAAATATTAAGAAATACGCAAAGGAACAAGAAAGTATGGCTCATACACGAGAAAATAAATTAAAAGAAGCTGCTCCTG
>NW_007737111.1:42823-45408 GCF_000696425.1 Galeopterus variegatus
ACAGCCCACATAGGCATTGAAAGAGTGCCCCAATACAGGGACAAAATGCTAGAGAGCATTTAAAAAATTTTTCCTCTTTTTTTCCTTCTCAAATTATAATCTTGAAAATGTCCACTATTGAACAAATATTAAGAAATATGCAAAGGAACAAGAAAGTATGGCTCATACACGAGAAAATAAATTAAAAGAAGCTGCTCCTGAAGTGTGCAGACATTGAACTTACTGTATAAAGACTTTAAATCAACTGTTTTAAATATGCTTAAAGAGCTAAAGGAAACCATGGACAAAGAACAAAAGGAAACCACAAAAACTATGTGTAAACAGCTAAAGAATATTTATAAACAGATTAAATTATAAAAAGGAACCAAAATAGAAATTCTAGAGCTGAAAAATATAATAACTGAAGTGGATAATTCACTAGAGGGTAAAACATAGTTGAGAAGGCAGAAGAAATGGTAAATTTGAAGATGGGTCAATTTAGGTTATCGAGCTGGAGAAGCCAAAAGATAAAATGAAGAAAAGATGAACACAGCATAAGTAACACACCTGTGGGGCACCATCAAACATACAAATATAAGCAAAATAGGAGTTTCAGAAAGAGAGGTGAGAGAGAGAGAGAGGAAGAGATAGAAGAATATTTGAAGATATAATAGCTGGAAGCTTTAAACAGATGAAACACACGAATTCATACATCCAAGAAGCTCAACAAAATCCAATTATAATAAACTCAAAGAGATTCAAACCAAGACAAATTATAATCAAACTGTTGAAAGACAAGTAGAATTTTGAAAGCAGCAAGAAGAAAAGTGACTTGTCATGTACAAGGAACTATCAATAATATTTACAACTGATTTCTCATCTGAATCCATACAGTCCAGAATGGACCTTCATTCTGAGATGGAATGCATTAACATATCAAAGTGCTGAGAGAGAGAAACACTTTTCAACTAAGAATTTTAGACTTAGCAAAATAATTCTTCAGGAATAAAGGAGAAATTAAGACATTCCCAGATAAAACCTTAGTTAGTGTGTTACTAATAGACTTGTACTACAAGAAATGCTAAAGGGAGTTCTTAGGGATAAATTGAAAGGATACTAGACACTAGCTTGAAGCCACACAAATAAATAAAGAACACTGGTAAAAGAAACCACATAGATAAATATAAAAGCCAGCATAACAAATATTTTATTTCTAACTTATTTTTTCCCATATGATTTATAAGACAATATATAAAATAATAATTATAAATTAATGTTAATAAACACACAATATATAAAGATGTCATCTGTGACAATAACAATAAAAGAGGGTAAGGATAGGAGCAGATATTTGTATGCTATTAAAGCTAACTTGCATTAATTCAAGCCAGGATGATATAAGTTTAAGAAGTAAAAATAATCCCTGAGGTAACCACTAAGAGAATTACTTTAAAATGTGGAGAAAAGAAAATGAGGAGGGTATCAAATGGTATACTAAGGGGCAGAAAAAGACTGTAATAGAGGAATTGAGAAATAAAAAATATGTAAGACATAGAGAAAACAAATAGAAAAATGGCAGAAGTAAGTCCTTCTGCACTAGTAATTTCTTTAAATGTAAATAGACTGAAATCTAAAATTAAAAGAAAAAGATTGGCATAATGGAAAAAAACCCAGGATCCATCAATACGCTATGTACAGAGGACAGACTTTAGATTCAAATACATAAAGAGATTCAAAGTAAAAAGATGAAAAAAGATTTCCATGAAAACATCAAGCATGAAAGAGATAGGGTGGCTGTACTGATATCACATGAAACAGATTTTTAAGTCAAAAAACGCAATGAAAAGACAGACTGATCAATGAAATAGAATAGAGAATCCAGAAATCAACCCACACGCCTACAGCCATCTGATTTTTGACAAAGGCACCTAACCTGTAAACTGGGGAAGAGGCTGCCTCTTCAGCAAATGGTGCTGGGAGAACTGGATATCCATAGGCAGGAGAATGAAACTAGACCCATACTCTCACAATATGCTAAAATCAACTCAAAATGGATTAAACAATTAAATATACACCCTGAAACAATAAAACTTCTCAAAGAAAACATAGGAGAAACACTTCGGAAAGTAGGAGTGGATACAGACTTCATGAATACGACCCCAAAAGCACGGGCAACGAAGGAAAAATAAACAAATGGGATTATATCAAACTAAACAGCTTCTGAAAAGCAAAGGAAACAATTAACAGAGTTAAAGGACAACCAACAGAGTGGGAGAAAATATACATCTGACAAAGGATTTAAATCCAGAATATACAAGGAAATAAAACAACTTTACAACAAAAAAACAAGTAACCCAATTAAAATATGGAAAAAAGAGCTAAATAAGCATTTCTCAAAGGAAGATATACAAATGGCCAACAGACACATGAAAAAATGCTCAACATCACTCAGCATTCGGGAAATGCAAATCAAAACCACACTGAGATATCATCTCACCCCAGTGAGGATGGCTGAAATCCAAAAGACTGTGAATAATAAATGCTAGCAAGGTTGCAGAGAAAAAGGAACTCTCATACATTGTTGCTGGGACTGCAAAATGGTGCAG
>NW_007737111.1:46255-47652 GCF_000696425.1 Galeopterus variegatus
GTTCTCACTTATTTGTGGGAGCTAAAAATAAATAAATAAATACACAAATAAACTGGTGGGGAGGGAGGGAAGAAGACAAAACAATTACAATTCCTTGAAGTTCATACAGCAACTGAACAGATATGAGGTTGCTGGGAGGGAGGGGGGAGAGGGAGGAGGGAAGGAGGTTTTGGTAATGGGTCACAATAATCAACCACATTATATATTGACAAAGTAAGACAAAATTTTTTTTAAAACTGCTATGAAAGATGAGTAAAGACATCATATATTGATAAAAGAGTTGATCCATTAAAAAAACATACCTACAAGTAACATGTATGCACCTAACTACAGAGCCTCAAAATGTGTACAGCAAAAATTGGAAAATGAAGGACATAAAAGGATAATATACAGTAAGAGTTGAAGATTTCACTATTACACTTTCCATAATGGATAGGACTAGACAGTAGATTAATAGACAAACAGAGATGTGAACAACACTATAAACCAATGAGACCTAAAAAAGTGTACAAAACATGCCACCCAACAATGGCAGATTACACATTCTCCTCAAGTATACATGGATCACCCTTTAGGACAGACCATATATTAGACCAGACAACCACTCAACAAATTTAAAGAGATTAGAATCACACAAAATTTCTTCTCTGACCACTACAAAATGACACTCAAAATCAAAAACAGAAAAAAACTGGAAAATTCAAAAATATGTGGAAATTAAACCACATACTTTTAAAAACCAATTAGTCAAAGACATACTACAAGGGAAATTAGAAATATTTTGAGGCAAATAAAAACGAAAACATAACCTACCAAAACTAATGGAATGCACTGAAGGTGGTGCTAAGAGGGAAATTTATAATTGTGATGACATACGAGGGCACTTCTAAAAGCTAACGGAAAGGTTTTTATTATCTTTTAATTCTGTTTTTCCACAAACATTATGAAGTACCCATGCATGTTTAAAAATCAAAAAAGCTCTCAAATCAAGAACCTGAATTTACACTTTAAGAAACAAGAAAAAGAAGAGGAAACTAAACTCAAAGCTAGCAGAAGGAAAAAAATTAATAAAGTTTAGAACTGAGATAAAAGAAATACAGAGCAGAAAAATAATAGAGAAAAGCAACAAAATCAAAAGTTGGTTCTTTCAAAAGAATAACACACTTGCCAAACCTTTAGCTATATTGACTAAGAAAAAAAAGAAGACTCAAATTACTAAAATAAGGAATAATATTGCAGACGTTACCTCTGATGCTACAAAAATAAAAAGGATTATAACGTAATTAATACCAATCTTCTCAAACTATTCCAATAAACAGAAAAAGAGGGAACTTTTTCTAAATCATTCTATGAGGCCAACGTTACCCTGATAACAAAACCAGAGAAAGCTATCACAA
>NW_007737111.1:48529-51796 GCF_000696425.1 Galeopterus variegatus
ATTGGAAAAGTGGTTCAATATCTGAAAATAAATTTAATGAAATACATCACCTTAATTGAATGAAGAAGGGGAACGCACATGATTATCTCAACTGATGACTTCAAAGCATTTAACAACTCAACATTCTTTTATGATTTAAAAAAAATAACAAAAAAACCCCAAGGGTTGGTGTTCTACTCATACATGGAATCATCCAAAGGTCAGACACTGACTTGAGTGTTTTGTGGCAACAGGGGAAAGGAAGAGGATTAGAGATGGGAAATGCATGCCCTTCTAGTGTTCGACTGGAATTACTGTGCATGAATAAATAGGTGTGCCTGAGTTTCTCCATGGGTGGATTCAGAAGGGAGTCTCTGGAATTGAGTCATCCTGAAAGGAATTCTTTCCAAAAGGTTTACCTGGCAAGACGCATTGACCTCAATGCAGAGAGTGCATGTGATGAGTGGCATGTTTGAAAGCCCAGATTTAGAAAGAGTTCAAAGTGAACTACAAGAAGTTTCTAGTGGGAGATTTCAGCGGGAGCATCTGTAAAGAATCTGCAAATCATTGCAGCAAAATACAAGACTAAAGCCAAATGTACACAGAGGGTTCTAATGTATTACTAATACATCAGGTAAGATAGTTTTTTCCCCCGATTTCCCGTACATCATGGACACAAGTGAAAATGTGATAAACATGAGCTGTGTGTGAAGGAGGAGGGAGATCTTGGAAGCGAGCAGAAAAAAANGTTGCGATCCGTTGCCGGTCACGAAAAAAGACAAAAAGACAAAAAAAAAAAAAAAAGAAATGGTCCAGTCTTTCCTTGTTTTGATAGTTGGGAGAGAATATTTAATATTCAACGATTAAGCATAGCACTATCTACAGGTTTTTTATTGAAGTCCCTTTTCAGATCAAGGAAGGTACATTCTCTTCCTACATTGCTGAGAGTTTTTTTTTTTTCAACCTCATGAATAAAGGTTATATTTCATTCAAAGCTTTTCCTGAAACTTGTAAAAAGTTTATGTGTTTTTTCCTCCATTAATCTGATAGTGTGGTGAATTATATTTATGAAGGATATTACATGATAATGGAGATTGCCTATATACACACACACACATATACATTCATATGTGTGTGTGTGTATATATATATATATATATATATATATATATCTGGATTTGATTTGTTAGTATCTGACTAAAGATTTTTCTGCTTAATTTTATAAGTAAGAATTGACTATAATTTTCCTTTATTTTAATATTTATTTGTTATCAGTGGTATGATAGCCTCGTGAAAACAATGATGGGTATTTGGATTTTTAATTTCTTTTTTGTCAATTTCCTTTTTTAAAATTTATTTACCAGATTTTATTATCTATATTCTTGAGGTTTTTTATTGAAACATAATTGTTTATACATATTTGTGGGGTACAGAGTTGAATATCAATATCTGTGTACAATATGTGATGATCAAAACAAGATGAAGTGGTATGGTAGCCTCGTGAAAACAATGATGGGTATTTGGATTTTTAATTTCTTTTTTGTCAATTTCCTTTTTTAAAATTTATTTACCAGATTTTATTATCTATATTCTTGAGGTTTTTTATTGAAACATAATTGTTTATACATATTTGTGGGGTACAGAGTTGAATATCAATATCTGTGTACAATATGTGATGATCAAAACAAGATGAATATGCTCAGCTTTACAAAAAGTCGTCATTGTTTGTGACCCTTAACCAATTTCTCACTAATCCCACCATCCCCTCCTCACTTCCCACATCTAATAACCATAGTTCTGTCTTCTCCTTTTGAAGTCCAACTTATTATTGTGATTATTGTTTCTTTCTTTTTTCTTTCTTTCATTCTTTCCATCTTTTTATTTGTTTATTTTTAAATCCCATGTGACTGAAGACACGATACTTCTCTTGGTGCATCTGGCTTATTTCACTTAACATAAATTTCTCAAAATTTATCCATGTTGCTGAGAATGGCAGAATTTCATTGTTTTTTATGTCTGAGAAGTATTCCATTGTGCATATACACCACATTATCGCTATCCAGTATTCCATTAATGTACATTAAGTTGGTCATATATCTCAGCTATTGTAAATACATCTGTGATAAACATGGGAATGCAGGTATCCCTTCGACATAATGATTTCCATCCTTTAGTGTATACACCCAGTAGTGGGATTGCTGGATCATATGGCAGTCCTATCTGTAGTTGTTCAAGAAAATTCCATACTGTTTTCAATAATGACTGCACTAATTTACAGTCCCACCAACAGTATATAAGGGGTTCCCTTTCTCAGCATCCTTGCCAGCATTTGTTGTTCTCTGTCTTTTTGATAATAGCCAGTCTAACCAGGGTGAGATGACATCTCAAAGTGGTTTCAATTTGCATTTCCCTGATAATTAGTGATATGGAGAGTTTTTTCATGTATCTGTTGGCTATTTGTATGTCTTCCTTTGAGAAATGTCTATTCTGCTCCTTTGCTCATTTTTAAGTCTGGTTACAGGGTTTTTACTATTGACTTGAGTTCCTTCTATATTCAGGATAGTAATCCCTTGGATGTCCTTTATTCTTTTGTCTTGCCTGATTGCTCTGGCTACTACTTCTAATACTATGTCAAATAAGAGTGGTGAGAATGGGTATTCTTGTTTTGTACCTGTCCTGAAAGGAAAAACTTTAAGTTCTTCCCCATTCAGGATGATGTTGGCAGTGAGTTTGTCATATATGGCTTTTATTGTGTAGAGATACTTTCATTCTACACTTAATTTGTTGAGAGTCATTATTCTGAAGGGATGCTGTATTTTATCAAATGCTTCCTCTGCATCTTTTGACATACTCATATGGATTTTGTCCTTGATTTTGTTGATCTGGTATATCACATTTATTGATATACATTTGTTGAAACATCCTTCCAACCCTGGGATGAATCCCACCTGATCATACTATATAACCTTTTTAATGTGCTGCTGTACTCTGTTTGCTATTATTTGTTGAGGACTTTTATGTCTATGTTCATCAAAGATATTGGCTTGTAGTTCCTTTTTTGCCGTTGTATCTTTGTCTCGTTTTGGAATCAGGATGATGTTGCCCTCATAGAGTGAATTTGGGGGAACCTCTGTTAAAATTTTTTGGAATAGGGGTCAGCCCGGTGGCGCACTGCTACAGTGCGCCGCTTGGGAGTGCGGTGGCGCTCCCGCCGAGGGTTCGGATCCCACATACAGACCGGTTCCCGCTCACTGGCTGAGCGAGGTGCGGGAGCAACACCAAGGGTTG